>NW_017304228.1:531793-535815 GCF_001594115.1 Trachymyrmex septentrionalis | reverse complement strand
TCTGTCTGTCTGTCTGTCTGTCTGTCTGTCTGTCTGTCTGTCTGTCTGTCTCTCTCTCTGTCTCTCATACCGCTCTTTTAATACTCATCAGATTGGATTCATTTATCTCCCTAAACTTTTTAGAAAATCTTCCTGATTCGTCGAGCCGTTAACGCTAAGCGGTGGGAATAAATTGAAAGTCTTTTCTCGACCGGGGAAAAGTTCCGTCTCGGAACGGTAACTTTGCGTGCATCAACTTCAGTAATTAGCTTTATATTAATTAATAAATTCTCTCGCAGTTACGTTCGTCTTTCTTATTCGCTCCTCGTATACGGCATAGAAAATACTCCAAGCGTCCTTAATTTTAATGGCGGAATACTTAATTTTTGAAAATTTTTCTTTCAACAAAATCTCGAGGGTAGAAGGATTAGAATCTTTCGATACATTAAAAATTGAATAGCTGTGCGTTAAAATTCTGATGAGATAATTCTTGATAATTGATATCAGTAAATCTTTAATAAGGAATTCCTCATACGTTCTATTAAGAATAGAATTTGAGATAATTGCTCCTATTTCGGATAATTGTAAAAAAGACAAATTATCTCAAGACGTAATTCGTTCCGATAGTATAAAGGCATTATTTCGTGCTTGTCTAAAGTCTGAATGCGAGCCGAGGCTACACCCGACTAATTGATCGTTAAGAGCATCCTTCGACTGAGCCAGTCCGGACCGTTTCGCGCGCTCAAACAGAGACAAGCGCTTCTTTGTTTTCGAACGTGGAATTCTAGCACCGCAAAGCGCCCCTCGAGGGCTCGTGGCTTAAGCCGGAAACGCGCGATTCGAGGGTTGCCGCTGCAGGTGCGGCCATTCGTAACTAAACTTCATTTACTTCAGCCCTCACCCACGATCTGTAACCACTCACGAGCCTGACTACGACCCAATCAAATTAGAAGAGCGTTCAAAGTATCAGCGTCGTTGCCGCAAATGCACTATCGACTATTTCTTAAAACCTGCGTAAATTAGAAAATAATGTACCGGCTCGAATCATAAATAGCTTTCGACGTCGTGACAAATTTTATTCGTTGTAAGAATAAATTTGATCACTCTAAATCTGTAGCAATGAAATTTCACTGCATTCAAATTGAAATTTCAATACAGGCATTAATGGCAATTGCGCCAATATTACTGCCAGTAAATTTTACTGTAAGATAGGAATGGAAAATCCATTCAATAATTGGAGTGAAAAATTTATTCCAAAAAAGAGTGAATTTGGAAGTTAGAATAATGACGGAATAATGTTATCCCAAATTCAGATAACACCGGTCTGGAGTATTAATTTTTCAGAACTCGCTAACAGAAAAGCAGCCGAAAACTTTGGCTTTAATCCTAAACTTCTTGTGCGCTCTTAATGAGTGAAAACAAGACAAATTCGAAAAGAAGAGAACGATATTTTTCCAAAAAAAAAAAAAGAAAAAAACGAAATTATTTAATAAAAGATTTAATAAATATTCCGACATGCACATGTATTTTTGAATATGTTAATTGGGTAGCGCCAAATTAATTGAATAAATGAAATTATCAGTTGAACAGTTCATTAATTTGGAAATAATGAAGAGATAATCGGAGAAAGGATTGACTTAGACTGAGTCATTCTATGGTTTCAAACCAGAGAATTCTTCATGAATACAAGTCAATATAAATTCATGTATCCACGTGGAAATTTTGCGCGCGCGCGAATGAATATTTTTTCCATTCATCGTACACCGTACGTTCTTCGCGGTAATCGGCCCGCCGGATCGTAAATTAGTAAATGGATCCTGCAATTTTAACACACGCTCCGTGCCCGTCCGCGGATATTATTCCCTCCGCATATTTTTTTTCGACCGACGACGAACGCGACGTTGCGTTAACTGTAAAAACGCGGAAAAAAAAATTCGAAGTCGCAGGGATGAAATTCGAGCAAATGTAACTTGCGCTCGTCGGTGATTATTCTGTGATATCCGTAATATCATGGAATAATGAAATATATTCGCGAACACAAATGACGAGTGAACATATATAGGAAAACGTAATGATAATGTTTTTATGATGACCCAAATGTCTTCTCGAAATTAACGTTGAACAAGCATAAATTACAGTAATAAATTAAACTAAATAGATATTTGAATAATGCCAATTTCAATGTATAGATTAATCTCAGTTTAACAGTGATGAATATGGATGAAAAATTCTCTTCGAGAATATAATATTTTTTTTATATAAAAGCAAAACGGGATTTTTTTTTAATATTGCAGTTTGGGACTCCCAAATTGGTAAACTCAAATAAATTGAATATAACTTACTTTTCATCTTTTTCTAATTCTTAAAAAAAGATTAAGAATATGTTGAACAAAGATTAAAGTTAATTTACATTAGTAAAAACGGACATAAAAATCAAATAACTAAAGAAGTAATTTAATATGATCGATGCTGAATCTTGGTGTCTAATTTCTATGTAAATTTTCCATCGACAAGCAATGTTGAACTTTAAAGGCATAGTAATTATCTGATTCAATAAGAAAAATGTGATCCAATTTCTATGACAGTTAAAATTTGTTGTTGAAGTTTTCACAAGTGTAAAAATTTTTCAAACAGTCCGGATATAAAAATCTGTAGTGAAATTCAAAGATTTAGATTACGTTTCAAGTTTGACAAATCGATTTAATAATCGGTTTAATAACTAAGTTAATATATGTAAAGTAAAGATGTGTATTTAAAATTTACATAGAAATATAATTATCAGGCATCAAAATCCAGCCTCCATCGTAATTGGTTTCTTTTGATTTGATTTATAAATGCAATGTTACGTGAGATATTGCCTAAACTCAAAATTGCCGTGATAATTTAGAAACAGAAATTTTAATGGATTATTTTCGATTGTTAAACTTAATTAATTTTTATTGAAAAATTCTCAATTTTTATCTGTACGTTGTACCCTCGGCCAAAGATTAAAACGCAGTTTCACACGATATTGCGGATATCGTCACTTCCAGACGGACCGTGATTAATCGGTTCGTCGTGTGTACATATCCCCCTTTCGGACTGTAGCAATTTCTTCCATTCATTAGAACACCCCAGTGGGCAGCATGCCGCACGCAAACGTCACGGCCGAGATAACCGGAAATGGCGTTTTGCGCGGGATTGCGGCGTGTTTACACGTTCTCGTTAACCCGGAGATCCTTTGCGGGAGTCTTAAATCGTAGAGGAGCTTCCGTGCCGCGTGTAAATCGAATTAACAGTAAAACGAAGACTCGTTTCATTAAACTTTATTATCGGAGACACGTTACCGAACGGAATTCTGATTTATCGCTATTGAAATCCGATCGTCCAACAATAATCCATTTATCTATCACTTTCGAATTATTAAAAATACATTCTTTTTCAAATTTAATCGTAAATATGTGAGCTTCTCTGGAGCTGAGCATTAAAATGATTTAGTTGTAACGTTAATGCTTATTAATTAATATCTATAATACAGTTATTGACGCTGAGTCTGTGAGACTCATTTAATTTATGTTAACTAAAAGACACTAATTAGGTAATTTCAAGAAATTACATAACTCATACAGAAATGAATATGTGTGTGAATACGAATTTTATTTTAATAACAATTATTTAAATTTGCAAATGTAATATAAAGAATATAATTGAATGAGTTCAAATAGATCCACCGTCAGCTTCGGAGGGTTAATAAACATTACTTATACATTTGGAAATTTATTTATAAATATTTCAGACAAAAAAATCACAGCAATTTATAAAAATAAGCAATTTTCACAGACTTCTCTTTTTAATCGCATCCAATCGTCTCTTATATCCGAGCGAAATTATTCCGCTGGAAATGCAAGGATCCAGCTCGTCGAAACGATCTTTTTTGGGGAGAAAACGTTTTTACATGCGGAATTATCGGCGATTTCAGAGTTCGCGATCTCGATCGCGAGATTAAGGCCGGGGCAAAATCGTCGCGTTGTCGCACGACTTCTTCATCTTCTTTTTTTTTGCCT
>NW_017304228.1:530418-531693 GCF_001594115.1 Trachymyrmex septentrionalis | reverse complement strand
GGGCAAAATCGTCGCGTTGTCGCACGACTTCTTCATCTTCTTTTTTTTGCCTCTCTCTCTTTTTCTCTCTCGTCCTTATCGCACACGTGCCTCGTCGCGATAAACTGCCGCGTCAGCCGGCGTGCGTACTACGGTGCTCGTAGTAGGCCGTAGTACCGATCTCCCTCTTCGCTCCCTTCTCCGACCGTTCATTCATGAACGGCCGAGCGAGGCCAGAACTTTTCGCGCCGTCAACCCGACTCATTCCGCTGATGGAAATCGACGTGGTGGGACAAAGAGCGCTGTGCTCCGCGCCTATCTCGTCGAGCATCCTCGAGATAACGCGCGTGTACGCGCACAGAGAATGCAAAGGGAATAACATAGCGTGTGCCGAACGCTCGGAGGCGAAAGAGCGAACTGGAGAGGGGTTATTTTCTCGTTTTGCCCTCGCATCCGTGACGGAAAAAATCCGTGACGGAAAAGAGGGAAAAAAGCGAAGCCGCACTTTCCCTCCTCGGATTTTCGATACCTGGATTTTCGCGGAGTACCACGCACAACGTGTGTATCCGCCGAAGCTAAACATGTACGTAGATACATCGTGTATTGTACTTATATTGTATATATATATATAGTATACAGGGTGTCCCAGACTATGCGTGACACTTTAATAGCGGATTCCTGAGATCACTTCGAAACGAAAATCCTAATAAATCAAAATATCGAGGCTATAATAGTTTTAACAAAAATCTATGAGAGAGAAAGATATACTTCACTATTTCTTTCTCTTTCTCATTTTGTTCTATCTTTTTCTTATTTATTTCCCTTTCAGAAATTGTTAAAACGTTGCTGATCAATTAAAAATGACTTTCTTATATCCAGACTTTTAGGTGCTCGATTGCATTAACGTTATTTTAACTTTAAGCGAGGCTTAAAACTCTCTCTATCTAGGCTTTAAAAAAAGTGCGAAAGTACGTGTTTTAAACCTCGCTTAAAGTCAAAGCAATGTTGGTGTAATCGGGTCTTAGTAGAGGATTTCTAGTCGTGCCTGAGCACGCGAATTTTGGATAGTTCAATTAACTAACTTTAAAACTCTTCTCATTTAAAAACTACTATATCCTCGACATTTTCGTATTAGGATTTTCATTTCGACATAATCTCAAGAATTTGCTATTAACGCGAAGTCTGAAACACCCTGTACCTTTGATATATCGAAAATCCTACGTATATGCGAAAATCCTTGATCTCGCTATTCCCGTTGTCTCGATTTTACGAGCGTTTCATGTTTATTATATATGT
>NW_017304228.1:517565-530318 GCF_001594115.1 Trachymyrmex septentrionalis | reverse complement strand
TATATATATATATATAAGGAGTCTGTGTTTAAAATATCATGTATACCCTGCGTGTAATAGAATTTAAACAACCATCGAGCAAATCCGCGTATCTCGCGGGATACCTGCCTTTCCATTAACTTGGCCGTAGCAAAACTCATCCTAAGAAAACACTATACTGCGTCTTCGCAGGCAATAGTGGTGGCGGCGACGGCACGCCGTTAAATGGCGCCGTTAATTCCGAGCTTCGTTGGTCGTCCGGCGCCCTGGAAATCCGTGAGACCACGACGGCGGGTAAACACGCCGTCGCAACCGCGGAGATACATCCGGGTGATATTCTGTTAGTCGAGCCGCCGCTGGCGGGCTGTCTCCTGCCCGAGTTCTACGGCACCCATTGTCAGCATTGTTACGCAAGGTGAGGAGAAAATTGCCGTCCCGGAGAGTTCTCTCACCCGGGTGTGTCCCCTCGTCTCCTGCCGGATTTAATGGACGCGAGCCTTGGGCGACACGTAATCCGCCGTGTGTAGCTTCTGCTTTGTCTACGTACGTGGCAAGCCCTTCTTCCCCATTTGCCTCCCCTCCCCTCACCGTTATCCGCAGCTTTTTACGGATAAACCCGCGATGGCGAGAGAGAGAAAATGGATTTCATTAACCCGAGCGACGCTCGGGCGAAGCGGACGACGAACGACGTATGTGGCCGGGAAAAACTTGTTATTACAGAAAGATAAAAAAGCCGCGTGCGGTGACTGAGCCGCGAAAAATTTCAAAATGGCACGCATGTTTAAAGGCGACGTTCAAGGTCGACCGAATTAACGAACGCGAACAAACATAAACGAACAATTTGTTTCAATGAATGCGGTTCACGCCAGTGAACCAATAATGTCAAAAATCCAGTTTTATAAAGACATCAAGAATGGATTCTTTAGACGTTACATAGAGAAAAATGTGAAGTAATGTGTGCTAGAATTCTAGTAAATCTTATGGAATTGGAAGGTTCGTGTGTACACTGAAAAAAATATTAAATTTTAATAAATATTTGTTTGAACGGTTCTAAATAAATATTTACTGAATGAAAAAATATAAACTTATTTGATATTAAAAACCATTAATTTAACTATCTTTTTTTATTGAGTAAATATTTATTTACTATAAGTAAACGTTTACTTAGTACTATTCGAAAAAATATATATTAAGATTTAAGTTTTTTTTCAGTGTACAGACAAGCCTACTTATATAAAATTTACTTTACTTTTCTAGTAAATATGAGCGATCGTTGTGTAACTATACTGAGATAACTAAGATATTTTTTATTTAGCTCATAAAATAAATTTTATGCTACTACTATTTTTTTCTTAATCTATAAATTACCATGCACATTCAGCAAAATTTACTTTATCGATAAGTATTTCTTGCTTAGCGCTGACAAAATTTATTTTATTACGCGGTAAAAAATATAAATATATAAAGGTTTAAGAGTTGTTCGTGCTTGCACTCTTGAAAATAATATGATTTATTTTACTATAAGAGAATCACTTGAATGGATTATAATTCTAATGTCCTTTTTACTTTACATCTCCTAATGTGTTTTTTACTTTCAGGCAAGTAAAGTCTGTCATAAATTCAGCAAAAATAGCCAGAATATTTTTAATAGACTTGTAAAAGACTATCCATTTTTCTCCGTGTAATTGAATGTTTTTCATAAATCTATTTGTATGAATTCTTTTCAATTTCTAAATTAACTTTCAAATTCACGACGTTTTACAAAGTGATTTGAATTCGTGAAATCGTTCGTTACATTTGAAATCTGTTACTCGAGATTGTTGATCGATCTAAATTTACCTGGATTGAATCTTGCCCTCGCACGACGATACTTTCCCTCAGCTTTTATTCGTCAATTTACATAATTCGCTTTTTCTGGACTAACCTTATTCTTTTTTTGATCGATTTACGAATATTCGGGCAATTTTTAGGCTAAGAGCTCCGGTTGGGTGCCCGAACTGCAGCTGCGTTGCCTTTTGTGGAAAGAAATGCAGGGAAATCGCGATGGCGACGTACCATAAGTACGAGTGCAAAATCCTGGCGTTGCTGATAGGTAAGAGCATGAATAGACAATGTCGGTATAATGTATACTATACAACATTCGATAACGAATGTAGTTTCAGCGGACATTGCAATAACAGACGTAATTTTCCCTGCCTGCCTAAACTTAAACGGATTTAAACTTTTGTTATAAGTTCACGCGATGTTTGAGATTTTAAGATTAGTGACCATCACATTTTTCATAAAAATATTCTAAAAAATAGAGTCTATCGGAGATTTGCTGAAATATTTTTTAAATCCAGTATAACTAAAAGTTATTATTTTGATGTCTCAATCAATGTTTTTTCTTAACAAATTATATAAATTTCTTAAGAGGAGTATCATAATATTTATCGAATGCATTTATATGGCAATTAAAAAAATAGCATTGTGACAAAGAAATAATAAACGATATTAAGATTAGAAATAGAACCGTTTACATGAATAAATCAACTCAATATGAAGAAGTGTCAGTTACGGTTAAGATTTAATATTAAATTAATACATGTATTTTTTAATAAAAAAAATTTATCTCAGAAATGATAAATTTATGAGGTAATATTTTTCGCAATAAGTTCGTTATATAGGTAGCTTTAAGATATAGATAGTTTTAAGATAACTGTTAGTATAAAGTCAATGTAATTAAATTTGGGGGAATTATTAATATTTCAAATTGATTGTTTTGAAAGACCGAAAGTAATCGGCGCGTAGTCATTTCTGAGATAAAATTTACATATATATGTATTAGCCTAACATTCAACTTTGACCGTAATTGGTGCTTCTTCGTATTTAGTTAAATAATAAACGTCATCATAGTCATTGAGATCTTTTTTTCGCTAAGTAAAAGCTACTTTACGCACGCCTGGTATTATCTCGAGTACCCTACGGGCCAAAACCCTTATAGGGTAATTACAAGCCGCTCTTAAATTCCTTCCCTTAGGCTCTGGCATGAGCGTGCTCAGCATGGTCGCTCTTCGGATGGTAACACAGGAGGGTCCACGAAAGTGTTTGAAGGTCTACGAGGAATTAAAGAAGAACGACGTGGAAAGGAACGTCGCGATGCTTTTGGCGGCTACCTCTACTACGACGCTGACGGCGACGCCGGATACACACGACATGAAATCGCCGGCGAGCAGTAAGTCAGCCAAAAGAAGAATCAGACGGAGAAAACTCAAGGAATCTAGACGAGAGGAAATTAGGAAGATGACGGAGGAGAAGGGCACAAAAGAGTCCCGCGAAGGCGATGATGGGAGCGTCGACGTGGCTCCGTATAACTTGGTGACGCACGCGGACAAACGGACGAGCAAAGACTTTCTAGAGAGATCGCTGATGGCAGCCTTTCTGCTCAAATGTCTGCAGAGAGTCGGTTTTTTCGCAAACCCCACGCCGGACGATGGTACTTATCAGCGGCCACTTTACACCCGTAACATACGCCGATTTCTTCTCGTGGGGGCTGTATTTAACTTTCGGAATAATTTACCGAATCGTGAGTAGTGTCGAGAGAAAGAGGAGGTGAAAAAATGTGCTTGCTCGCACGAAGGGTGAATTTTCGATTCAGCAGATTCTCCGCACGGCGTGGCGCGGCGTCCGTCCATTTGCGCCGTAAAACCGTAATTTTAACAGCGTTCGGTGGAAAGAGTCGCGGAAAGTTTTTGCCGGGAAGCCAAGAATGGGGGGGGGGGAAGAGAGAATAGAGAAATGCACAGAACGCGGGGGAGCTATACTAATATCGGAAACTTTGGCGAGTTCGCAGAAGTCCCGGGCGTCGAGGAGATCACCGTGGCCGCCCTGCTGCTGAGGAACCTGCAGCTGCTCCAATTTAACGCCCACGAGTTTTTCGAGACGCGAATGAGTGCGGAGCATCGATTTCATGGCAGTCGTCCGGTCTACCTCGGCGTAGCGATTTACCCCTCGGTCGCCCGTTTCAATCACGACTGCTACCCCGCAGTGACGAGGTAAGCAAGGGGAAGATAAATACGTCTCTTTGTGGAAAAAAATCAAGCTTTTTGCTGAAGAGAGGTGAGACCTGATGCAATCGTCACGAGCGATTGATTCGTCGTGGCTCTCTTATGACCAAAGATAATATCTTCACTGTTTATTATAGACATCGAAAGAGTAATAGTAACTCAATCCCTTGAGTTAGATAACATTTCGTCAAAATGTAAATCAATCCATTTCTGTGGTTCAAAGTAAACTATCAACATACTTTGTGGAAAAAAAATGTCCCTGCCGTAGCTAATCTTGGTTCGTTAAAATATATTTGCTACTATAATTATAAATTTATAAACTACAAAATAGTTTGTGGTTATTGCTATAATATAGATATCACAGCTAAGATATTAGCTATCATACTTATATTTTGCCTGTGTCCATATTTTACACCAACCATTTTGTTACCACATGCAGTTACGGCAGCTACTTCCTTTTTTCGTATATTCGCTATAATAAATAATAAACGGAATTCGATAAATAAAATAATATTGACTAATATTTGACCTAGTATATAATAAACTAAATTTGTGAGTCGAACTTAATACATTTTCTTGAATTAAATTGTTTAACTCTATTGTTTTTTTAGTTAAATTAACGGCGTATTGAGTAGGAGTAGTGGCAACTATAGAAACGATAAAAATAACTCAAATAGAGTACATACATAATGATTTTAACAGTTTTATAAGAAAGGCACTTTGTCTTAAGACACGTCCAACTTTTACACACTACACGCGCGTCGTCTTGTCAAACTTCCCGGCGAAGTGCATATGGCTCGGCCTGATTTGCATATTAATAACGTAGCCGCGTTAAAGAGCAGACCGCGACGTAGATCGACGTGAGAACTAATTAGTATAACCAGACGGTACACAATCGCTGTGTCATCACGTGCGAATTATTAATCGACCCGCGACCGCCCGCAGTCTATTAAACGAAGTTTCTCCGGGACCCTTCAACAACTTCCCGCATTTTGTCGCCGGAAAACTCCTTTGTCTTTTCGCCAAAATTTTCTCACTTTCATCGAATTTACATGAATTCGCGAGGTTACGGGAAACTCAGTAAATTGATGGATAAAACAAAATAATCCCTTGTGAATTCGATTTGTTTAAATAAATAATTTTAACGATAGCTGCTCAAGAGAGAGCAGCTGTTCGTTTTAAAATAATTTATTTAATGTATCGAATCATTTAAAAGACGAGCAATTGCAATCGGAGAATTAATTTCCCCTCCTGGGGAATATATTGATGCGTCTACTGCGAATCTATTAACGCTAATTAAGTACGTGAATTTTCGGGCAGCACTAAAGCGCGTCTGTGATGACTTCGTGGCTCGCGGCCATTATACGCGAAATTACACCAGCGCGCTCATTATTCCGTAATGTCACAAACTCGTCTGCACTACTCGCTACAAGCGGAAATTGTTACTGTTCACGTTATTAACGTCGTCGGTGCTATTGTGATGATTACGATTATTATTTCATTGCAAAGTGATTGCGCGTCGTCCCCTTTCCATTTTTCGATTTATTAACTGGTGTACTTGATAATAATTACCATGTCGGATAGAGAGCTGTTAACAACTTTGAACACAATATTTGGACGCATTTATCATTGTACACTTGATTAAAATAAAAATATTTAAATAATAATAAAAGGAATCTACACTGTATATTTATACTGAAAAATGCAAAATGTACAAAAGATACAATGTTAAATTTATAATTTCATCAATTATATCCCATTTGAGTTATTTTTAATCATTCCTAGTCGTCACTGCTTCTACTTACTTTTTTAATTAAATTAACATACTGTTAATTTAATTAAAATATAATAATAGGGTAAATTTTATGTATTAAGTACATATATTAGAATATGAATGCCATTTACTTTGAAACTAAGCAATTCAACTACAGAAATGGTTTGATTGGATGTGGTTGTTTTGTTAACCACATATTATGAATTAAAACATTTTAAAACACTTTCAAGTTAAAAATAGCAGAGCATTACTTAAGGAATTGGTTACAATTTAATCCTTAAATAATCAACGCTGTAACTACATGTTAAACAAAAAATATAAAAGTGTCAAGAAATATATTGTATGTATATACTTTTTCGAATTTTCTTGTAAATATTTAACGCCCTCCGGTAAAGGCAATTTAATTTACTATCTGAATTTTTAATATTTTTAATTTCTTTAAAATTACTGTCTATATAGCAAACTTTTTAGCTATAATTAATTGGCATAGTTATCATATATCGATTTGTACTTACTTACGACGGTGCATGTATTTTTATTATGGCGTTAATTAACGGGGTAGGATTAGAATTCTCCTTTTGCCGAATCGCAGATACTTCATTGGGCGACATATCGTAATAAGGGCGATACGCGGTTTGCGGCCCGGCGACGTTATTGCCGAAAACTACGGACCGATATTCACGAAGAGGACTCTCGTCGAGCGTCAAAGGACACTGACGGGAAGATATTGGTTCCAGTGTACGTGCAAGGCCTGCCAGGAGGATTGGCCGCGCTTTGAGAATCTGACGAACGATTCTGTCAAGTTGAGGTAAGTCCATTTAAATTCTCTGAGATCAAGCTCATTAACAAAGTAATTTAATTTAATTAAACGAACGATTGTATCGGCGCTTCACTTAAGTCTCTCTTCGGTCGAACGTCTCCATGTCAAGAAATTAACAAAGTAATATCTATTGGAAGTAATGCAAAGAATTACTCATTAACGATGTCTAGAGATGTACACGCTTTATTGCCGTGTACGTTTTAATTAATACAATTAACAGTTTCTTTCGTTTAACTAAAAATATCCGACTTGTGAATGTACCGAAAAAAAACGAGAAATATAATGATAGTAAATCACAGTAACGAGTAAAAGCACAAGAATATCAAACGGAAGGAATAACAAGCGACCGAAAGAGAGAGAGAGAGAGAGAGAGAGAGAGAGAGAGAGAGAGAGAGAGAGAGAGAGAGAGAGAGAGAGAATAAGTGAGAGGGAAAGAAGAGAGGGAGGGTGATGAAGAGTGAGAGAGAATTAGAGATGTTTTTCGAGATCGTTAAAAACCGCAACTCCTGATGAGGCGAGTTCCTCAAAGGAAAGAAGCGCTTGTATCGTAAGGATGCTCCTGTCGTCAAAGGTACTTCTGTTCGTCGTCGTAAGATTCTTACCAACTCCAACGACACGGGCAGGTGCTTTTATCAGTTTCGCGGTAATTTTCTCGGTAGTAGCACCACTACTCGTTACGTTGCGTCTTTTACGTCAACAAAACGGGGTGCCGCTTCGCTGATGGTGTATGTGCATTAGAGAAATAAACCACGGAGTTCCTCTTTGAGGGCGTCGGACAAAAGTTCAATTACGAATAATTATTTCATCATCACGCTAACGCAAATGTAATTCTTTTAAGTTGCGCGTCTTCATTGATGTTTCAGCGGTTGCCTCTTTGGGATTTATATAATACCGACTAAAGCATTTTTACGTTTCGCATTTTTACAATGCTATGCTCTTAATTACATTTGTACGAAGTATTAACGAATCGAATAGAGAACAAGATCACGTTTTGCAAATAATCTCAAACGGAGTTTGCTTCGTTCTAATTTTTTGTGATTATTTATGAACATACATAAATGATACAAGAAATGGAAGATTTGCGATAAAAGAAAAATTTTCTTTCACTGAAGAGGAAAAAAATCGATTCTTGAAATTGTTATCAAAAGGATCATAATTGAAGAATTCTTCTACGAGTCAAAGATATTAATAAGACTATTACAATTTACATTATATTTTTTAACGTCTTAAAATTGATATCACTTCTGATAAAGGAATAATTTTGGAGATTAATTACGAAAGATACAATCAAATTTTCTGACATAAATTATAATTCGATTTGATTTCGATTTGATTTTTATCGATAATATCGTAATAAAATTTTCTTGAAAAGAGAGACTCTGTAAAATATTCCTTTGACGTTTTTCTTCTCGAGGTGTCCTACGGTAGGATGCGGCGGACTGCACTCGCGATCCCGGCAGGGTAAGCCGATAAAATGCCCGGACTGTCAAAAGAAAATCTGCTTGGAGGATCGGCTCGCGTGTCTACGGGAGTGCGAGGCTCTGTACGAACATGGATTGGCCAGTATGGAAAACGAAAAGGTCGATGAGGCGATCGGGACACTCTGCGAGGCCCTGAAGAGATTTCACCAAGTCGCCTGTCCACCGCATCGGGACACACACCTGGCCGAAATTGCTTTAAGCTCCTGTCTGGCTGACTACGGGAATACTTGGCGACCGGCGGCGCTTTGAAGAACGCACAGATGGAGAAGGAACCTGACTTGAACGGATTTTGTAACCACGCGGGTGACCGCGGCGGCAATTCTCGAAGAGAAGATCCTTCGATGTCCTTCGAATAAAAGAGGAATGCGTTTGATCATAGGTCGTGAATGTTGGTCGAGCCAATTTGGTTGGCGCACACTACGACACGTTGAGACATACCCGCCCAATATTCTATATTTTATTTCAGACACAAATTTATTTAGAAACATTCTTGTTCTAATCGGTATTCGCGAATCCAGTTGAACTTGAATATTTTTTTCAATTACATAATAAAAAATTGTTTATATTGAATGTTTTTCTATGTTTTCTAATTGGTTATATTGAAATTTTTATGAAGTAAAACAATTTAAGATGATATATATAAAATATAACAAAAGAATATCAATTAACAGATTTTCATTTGATTCTCTCTCTCTCTGTCTCTCTCTCTCTCTCTCTCTCTCTCTCTCTCTCTCTCTCTCTCGATAATTGTTTTTGTGCTTTTAATTCTTTAATAATTTTAAAGATTACATTCTATACCATCTCCAGTCTTTCAATTGGTTTAAGATCTTCTAATGGAGATATATGACTGACCACTTCATGAGACTATTGCTAAATGCACACGTTATAGATCTTAAGTATATTGTTATTTTAGTTATTTATATTTAATTTTTTTAATTAGCTTTTGAAGATTGCTAAAAGGTTAGCTAAAATATATATATTATTATTTTTATATATCATATTTTTAATATATTTTAAATTTCGATAAAGTGCTTTTTATATAATTATTTGATCGTGCAAAACTTACAACATCAATTCCCATTAGTCCATTCTCATCATTTTTTGACATATTTAGAATTCTTGCACTGAAAATTTATTTATTTGTTAATATTTACATAATTTATTATATATTTTAAGTAGCATAATCTTATTCCTCGAATTTTAACTTTTAAAATGAAAAAAGAATTATTTTATTACGTTAAAGATGCATTAATTTGAAATACACCGAAGCTGCGAATATCAATTAAGGAAATTTCAGAGTGAATACCGATTAGAGCGCAAGAATGTAATAAATTTACATGTCTTTCCTCTAACTCTAGCATTGATTACCTTAAAGAAATTGAGATAAGATAATGTGCTGAAAGTGTTAATCGAAAATTTGAGCAATACACTCTTTTTATCTTTGTAAAACTGATTAATAAATAATATTTATACTCGATTAGTGTTTTCCTTTTCGACATTGCATTATTCGACATCATGGAAGTTAGATGTTCGCTACTCTTGCAAATTTGTTTCAAAAATTTTTTTTTAAATCATTGTGCGATATAAATTACCATCTATCTGCGTTTTCGTTCTTTTTTATTAATGGACTCTCAACACTTTTACCGATATTGACAAGGTACATTATATTATGTATATTATTAATTCGCGTGTATTAAGTATTAATGTTTTGTTCACGGTCACTTTTCTAGAATATTGTCTTTCTGATTATTTTGAATTCTGATATAACTGACTCGCAAGGCACTACACGATATGAAGAATGTAATACATAGATATTTTTATAGCGATGTTTCAATATTACCGCAACATTGAAAATGACTCGAGCGGAGTCGAAACCTTTGTTTGTTATTTACGTTTTATAATTATATGAATTTTAATTAAAGTTTGTTACTACATTACTGGCTCTTTGCCCTTCTTTTGCATATATCGGTTTACACTTACAGAGCCTTATTATTATTTATTAATAAATAATATTCCAATTAATGAATAAATTCTTCCGATTTTGATTATTCAAAATCATTGTGTACTTGAAATTTTTTCTGTGGCAAAATTCTTTTTCAGATTACTACAATTTGAATAGAACCTCTCGCGAGAGAAGAACGTTATCTTTATTGCCTTTATAAAATCGCCAAGCAGTGTAATAAAAACTTCCCGCAGAGGAGGATGTAGAATGGAAGGATTCTATTTGCCGCGCGAACGATGTCACGTCGCTCACATAACGTCGTACAATTTGCACGCGTTATTATCCGCCCATACATATACGCACCGCACTGCGGCCTCTTGTATTCGCGACGATTATCGGCACACGGACCGGTACAGATAGCGATAATTGATATTGCGAGCGTGAAACGGCTGCGCGAGTAGATGTTCGGTATCGGGGAAATTAGCGGCCGAGGCGTTTACCGAGGCGTCGACCTGGAAGCCAACTTTTTTAATTTCGCTTGCACACAGAGCGCAGGCAATCAATTGGTTCATCCGAGATCTCTCCTGATTGCTGTGTGTATATCTTATAGATGTGTGTGTGTGCGTGTGTGTGTGTGTGTGTGTGTGTGTGTGGGGTGCACGTTTGCACGGTGTATCGTATCTCTATCTGTGAAAACATACGATCGGGGGGGAGTTTCAGATAAGTCGTACGGCTTTTTGCTTCTACATCTTCCTCTCGTGTTCTACCAATTGCGAAAAGCATGGAATTCTGCCAATCTTAACGTTAAGAAATCCCGTCGTCTTGTTTAACAAATATGTTTACTACTTGGAAGAAGTATTTACAACAGGGATCCCCTCCCCCCGGAGAACGTCAAAAATTATTTACAGCAAAATAATAAAGTACAGCGTCTTTTATTTTCCATCTACAACTTTTTTTAAATTATAATATTGAAAGAAATATAGTTTTAAATTCCATTCTCTCCGCTTGTTTTTTTCTTTAAAAATAAAAAAAAATAAAATGATTTAGTAAAATAATTTTTCTTTCAAATATGCGGACGACGTTCTCTCGGTAGACCGTATATTTATATATATTTATCATCACGGTAAAAATGCGTACAGACTACCAAATATATGTAATGGTTGCGTCCTCACGTATGGCATATATTATATATATATATCCGGATTAAAAGACTCAAATCCGACATAATTCATTAATCTTTTTCTTCTATTCGTGACAATCGCTGAATGTTCTACGTTGAGCTGTTATTTTCGAAAGTGCATTGCGCAATATGTCGAAAATATAAGTATATCAACGAATTTTCAAACTATTTCTGTAATCATATATATATATATAAGAATATTTTTTCAAAATATAAGAAATTGTTAATGTTTAATTCTTTTTTTTTATACAACAATAAATTTAAATATATTCATTCCTTCGCTTTCTTTCTCTTCAACTCTCTTTCAACGAATATATCTTTATCTTCTCTCAAGTGCACAAATTTGGGAAGCTTTCAAATAATGCTAACAGATCTTATTGTTGATATTTTATGCTTTAAAGTTTAAAAGCGATACGAAATAAAAAAGAAAATATTCCTCCTCTATGCTTAAAGATTCGCGTAGATAAGACATTTTGCAGATATACGTAGAATTTAACATAATCGTTAAGTATGTAGGAATATCGCTCGATAGGCGGATCGGGCAATTTATAATTCATAATGATGAATCTGTAATATCATAGCCGAATCCGTTGTGTCAATTATGGTATGATTACTGCTGATCGTTGCTATATGAGAGATTAACGCTAGGACGGAAAATTAATTTATATATCTTGCGAAAGGTGATTAAGTGCCGCCATAATACTGGTATTATTGGAAATTCTCCATGACGGGAATGCATTATACCTATAACTTCTACCGAGCTCCGATCAACATCGCCGTGTGAAATTACACATATGTGAAATGCGTACGTACAATTCCGCCGGGGTCTCGTCAATTGCATTACCTCAGAAATTCCTCCGCGGCGGAATTAAAAATTAAATATCTGATTCATATTCAATGGCGAATTCGCAATATTCCGTCTATAATTTCATGGCCGTGGATCGTGCCATTTTATTTCAAATACCCTGTAAATCTCGGAATTTTATGGAGGATAAATCGATACGAATAATTGAATAAAACTTATCAGTGTATACGCACACTTTCCTCTGTTAATTTCATTTAAAATTTAATTTTTACCGGCGCATTCTCGTTCCACTCGACCCAATCATAATTATTTCCTCAATAAACTCTCGTGCATTCTTTGTTAATATATTTCTTTTGGGCTCTCCGAGCGTGTTGTATACACGATGATAATCGAAGTGATGAAGAAATATCGGGATATAAATGGGGGAAATCGGGAAATCGAATGAAACAACAAAACGCATGTTCGATTTGTGACTTTTGCGATTTTTTTGGTAGATTTATTTTTTATAATGCACATGTTTCTCGTGAAAAAATTAAATTCCGTGTATGAAATTAGCATTTAGAGTTTCACGTTTCGGTACAAAATTCATTGGGGGAGGGGGGAAAGTCAGTCGACGGACGACTGTATCTCAGGATACGCTTCAACGACGACGGCGACGTCGACAACAGCGTCGTGCCCGGCGTCCGTCGAGATCTTTTGATAGATTTTCTCTTATTTATTTTTTTT
>NW_017304228.1:509573-517534 GCF_001594115.1 Trachymyrmex septentrionalis | reverse complement strand
TAGCAAATAGTCTTTGTTAACAAAATGATTTAAGGGAAGCTATAAAAACTTTAATATTTACGTACAATTCTTAAGCTTTAAAGTTAAGTTTTAAGTCTCTGACTTATAAGTCTCGCTCAACTGTTGTTAATACAGCCATTATTATGCGAATATGGCATGACCGTCACGGATCTGGGCAAACCTACACCTAGCCACGTCTTAGGTGAAAATTATATCAAGTTCCCGCAGCGTAACATTAGCAGGTCTGGCGAGGTTGTTATATGAGAAGCTATTACAAGTGCACAAGTTGCTTGCCCCGGAAGTAAAATGAAGACCATGATTTAGCCGTGGAGAATCTCTCGGATCCTTCCATGAGATTCTCGTGCCACAGGAGGCACTAAGCGGTCGTCTAATTCGAAAATGAGCGGTCTACGCGAGGTCCTCATATGCACAAGATCTTTACATTCGCCAGATGCCGGGAGATTATCTAATTATCAATTTAGAGGGGCGTCTGCATGCGCGAATACCCAGACAACCGTCTAATTTCTAAGGTAGCGGAACAACTCTATCTTTGCGGGTAGGGAAGGTTCTTGCCTACGACTCTCGCATACGCAGTACAGCTGTAAACAATTGTCTTACTTGGCTCGGAATACTTAACAAAATGAGTAACCGTACGTCTTGACAAGAAATGATGATGGAGCGATGCTTTGCTATTTTCCTTTTTACGAGTCTGCGGTATTCGATCTCTCTTGGAAATGCATTTACATCTGAAAGAAGAGAAGGCGGAATCGCGCCGGGACCAACGAAGCGGTAGATTACCAAGACCGTGCGATGTCGTTTACTCGTTTCACGCCCGTTGCCATATATCCATAAAGAAGTCGCCTTTATGTATTACTATGAGAGCCTTTGATGTTATACATACACATATATATATACATATATATATATATATATATATATATATATATATATATATATATATAATTCGAGTATCGCTTTGTTCGCGTAAAACTTGAATCGGATCTAATTGACTGTCGCGACGTGATATCCTTTTTATTGCAATTGTTTTTGCCCAATGGACGCGACGCGAATGTACGACGGAAATTTCGAGCGAGAAGGATCGCGCATGGCTCCTCCTTCCTTCCCGAAGGATCACCGCTTTCCGGCGAAAGGACGAATTTTTCGTCCGCCCTTTTAACCGGCGTCGAGTCTCCATTTCCCTTCGATGACGAGAACCGAAAAACACCGTTGACAAATCGCGAAATCTTGCAAACGCGGCACCGGCCGTTAATCCGCGGGCGCGTTCACGGTGAACCCAAGATCTTCGAAAACAATCGCGGATCGAAGGGCGATTGGACGCTTCGTATGTTAAAGAATTTCGACGGGACGCAAACTCACTTCCCGGAAAGGTATTTAACATACGAAGCACCAGTTTGCGAGAGATCCTTTCCACGCTTCCCTCGTACGTATGGAATTTCCCCTATGAGTTTCACCACTACGAATATTATCGGCGACTAATGGAGCGCGCGGTGCGTGCCGCGGATCAAACTCTCCTTCCGGTAAACTTTCCGCGTCGCCCGATCGTAAGCCGTCCTCCCAACTTTTTCGCAACAAACACGTACGCGATCGCGATTGACTGACGGCCGCGTCGAGATGTCTCGACGACGGCGATAAATCCGAACGACGAAGTATACAAACTGATTTTCTCGGTTACTACACCCCGGGTTTCTTTTTCTCGCTTTCTCTCTTTTTTTTTTTTTTTTTATTTACTTAATCGCGTGTGAAGTTTAGCTGCTGGATTCGCTCGGTTTTTGTCCTCACGGCTTTGGTTTTCGTTTTAACTCTGATATTCACTGTTAACACATGCATTGTTCTTTTTTTGCAGTTACAATCGCACGCCCGTTCGGCGCGCCGCTTGAAATTTTTGCTTGTTCTGCGCCTCTCTCTCTCTCTCTCTCTCTCTCTCTCTCTCTCTCTCTTCCGCCGTCTCGAGAGGCCGTCTCTCTTGAATTTCTTTTTTTTTCTTTTTTTTTTTTTATATTTCTTTCTACCGTGTTTTTTCGTGAGAACGCGCGGTTACGTTAGACAACGGAGGATGATTACGTTAAACAACGCGGCCCGAAGAGTCGCCACGGGCTTTTGTCCCAACGAACGCAGATTGCGGTGTAATAGAAAAGCGGAAAACGCGGGTGACGCGTCGATCGATAGCAGCATCTCGTGTCCGCTGGGTTCTCCCTTACGGAATCGAATGGGGGGGGAAAAAAAAAAAGAAAAATTACGGCGACTTCGGAATCGAATCAGCGATCGATCGTCTCGCTTATTTCATTTCGCTATTCAGTTGTAAAAGTATTGCAAATATATATATATATAAACGCGTCCGCCGTAACGTAACCGCGTGTTTGTCTCTCTCCACTTGGCACCACACTCACGCACACACTCTCTCTTTCTCTCCCTCTCTCTTTTTTACTCTTTTTTTTTTAATCCCTTAAACCGCTAATCCTGACCAATCGGATGTTTTCGTACCTCGAGGTACCAGAACTTCTCGATCTCTCAGATTTTCGTTTACACAAACAAAAGGTATTATGCAATTTTACGAAGACTCGACACACTCGGGTTTCGTGGCGTGGTAAACGCTACTTCACAAACGGGACGTGGTAGAACAGTGAGACACAATTAAAGACGATCATCAGTGATGATATATATACGGTAATATCTTAGATCCTGGAATCCTCCTGCCGGTACCCAGACAGAGAGGGTACGACTACCGCGTGTCAAGTGGTGGCAAGTTGGGACAAATTGTATTCGTGAGTAACGATTTTAAATGTATATGTATATCCATCGACGCGCGAACAGCGTGAATTAAAAATCCACGCCCGTTACGTCTCTCGCGAAAATATGCGTTTCTATACGTATCTCGCGACACGCGCCGTTATCTGAAATCGTTCTTCCTTCGCGAATACATTTTGTGCATCACTGATCAACGAGCACAGAACTACACGACGACGGAAACAATAAACATGGGTAACGCTACACCCAAACGACACGAAGACGTGTGAAAAGTTAGGATGTCTTTTTCTAATGGGTCTTCGTGATCTTGCAGATATATTTGTGTCGCCTGGATATAGACGGAAATCAGAAATCAATGAAATTTCGCCAAATAATAAATATTTCAATTTTTCTTTTTAATTTTTTTGAAGATTTTTTTTTTTAAAGAAAGTAGACATATATATTTATTTTATTTATCCGTCGACGATACTACAAACTAAAATTTTAAAAAGTTAGTTTCATGCAAAATTATATAAAGTTTTTGTTTTCTCTCTCTCTCTCTTTCTTTCCCTTTCTCTCACTCTTGTTCGCGCTCTATTTCGTACTCTCGTGACAGTCTACGATACTCGTATTGTCAGTCGAGCCGATGTATGTGATACGCCCGGCTCTTGTTTCGAAAAGTCAAATCGAGTCGATTGCCGCATGCAAGCGGGTCAGTGATTTAATATAAAAAAAAAAAACGACCTGCCCGGTGCATGGTCGACCGAAGTTAATTTTAGAAATGACCGGACGATTTACTCACGCGCGAAAATCTTTGAGGTTCCACGGTGAGGAGCCATCCCCTCTGCTTGTGGCTAGCTCGAAGTGCCTTTAGGCCCGATAACACGATTTATAGGATGTACTAATATACGCATTGTCGTCGACAAAAAAAGAACGCGATCAAAATTCAGTGTACCTTCGAGCGCCGCTCACAGCCCGGGAAAACTCACGACGTGACACCTCATGAGTTTTCGCGCCCAATTTCATGAGTAACCAATAATGCATAAAGTCAAAACAATAATCACTAATTAATAATAAACCGCCGGAGACCCACCAGGGGCCAATATTAACAATTGTAAAAATATGGCCGAGATAAATGCTATTACAATAATTGTTTCTGTTTGTGATCGCCTGTAAAGTATAAGAAAATTAGAACCACGGCCCCATTGTCATCCTCGATTATCAGAATTGATCTGCATTTGATGAATACAATCATCTTGCAATCAACAGTACAATTTTAAAATACTCAAGGATAATGTTGTGACCACGGCAACTCCAATTCTTCTTACTGAAAGAGTGAAAGCAATACGGTAGCTCATCAATTTTGAAATACAAGCCAAAAAGAAACGACTGATTCCGAGACAGGCAAATGTTCGATTCATTTATTATCAGCAGTATCCACATATCAGTTTTCACTACTCCTTTTGATGGAAAAGTCGCCGAAAAGTGAAGAAAGCTCGCGGAAATGTAGCAATAAACTCAAATATCGTATATGAAACGATTTATAATGCGCTTTGCCGGAGACAAATTAGAAGTAATGTACGAAACAAGAAATACACAAAAACAAAAACAAAAACAAAAAAATATATATAGATATATCTATCTCTTGCCGCGCTCGAATTCATCGCTCTGTACTCCGTAATTGCTTTACCTTTCTGTCCGAATTTCCGAGAAGCATACGGCTATTCTCAACAAGTTCTTCCAGCGAAATAACTTAAGTCGGACCTAGATATCAGGGATGAAACTATGTTATCTTTCAAAGAATCCGTCAAGCACAACTGTACGCTTCTCAATTTTCATACGTATCTTAATTTTAATTTGCTTTCGTGGAGAGAGTGTGGAGTAGTGTTTGTTGATTTCTTTTTTTTGTTTTATTTTTTTGGATTTTTTGCAATTGTTTTGTTGTCGATGTAGCAGCGTATAACGGGTGTTGGTGTTATATGTTAAAAAGGAGTGTCCTGCGGTAATAGCGCGTTACTCTGTCTCGGTTAGGCGGTGCTTTCGGTGGTGGTGTTCTGCACCGGCTGGCTCTCCTGCAAACATACACATATTGACGAACATTATTCGTTGCGTGAAAGTTGCAAGAGCGATAACACGAAAATAGCAATAATGCAACGCGTAGTTAAAATATCTTTACTATAATCGTCTATACATCTTTTTTAAGATATTGTGTAAGAGCTATGTGTGGAGAAAATGCAATTCCTTCTAGAAAACAAGAACAAAAGGAGGAAAGATGAGCAAGAAAATAAATTGGACGATCTGCTTCGTCGATCACATCCTAATGCCGGAAGTGTAAGTGAGTGAAAACTGCGGCAACCGAGACGAGCTTCTGCGAGATCAAAAAGAAGGAAAAAAAAAACAAAGCGACGTTACCTGTGGAGCAGGGGCAGCGGCAGGTGCATCCGAATCTTTAGGTGCATCAGACTTCTGCTCCGACTGAAAAGAGTACAAAGAGACACGTGCAAACAGTGTGTGCTAAGCGCTACCGCTCTGTATTTGTCGACGGATTGCGCATTCGCAGTCTCCTAATCAAAAGTTTTCTCTCGTTCGTTTCAAATTGTAAAATCCCACGTCTACTGCTTCGATACTTCGCCACGTTGGAATTACATATGAGTTTTTCAGGAGTCAAACTGATCAATTTCACATATAACAAATACAAATAAAGTCAATTGATAAAGTTATAAATTAATCATGTTTGTCGCTTTTTTTTTCTTCTTCAAAAGTATAAGAAGTAGAATTGACCAACTTGACTTCTGACAGACTCATATTATCATATTAACTTCTGATTACAACTCACGTCAAGATATATGATTGAATGTACGAAAAGAAATGTAAAATTGAAAAAAAATGTTGAATCCTAATGAAAAAAGAAATATTTACAGATGCAATGTAAGTGAAACTAGTGATTCGCAATATATTGAAACAATTCAAAATTTTCCAAGATAATTTTCTAAGATAAAAATTTTTCTTTCAAATGCTGATTTTGTGTATGGACATTCACTGTAATTTTCATTAAGTGTATATTTGCATATACGTAAAAAATATTCGCAAATTCGTCTGATACGTGTCGTCAGTAAAGAATAGATAAGATAACACGAGTTATTTTCTAATTTGAGTAAGAAAGGGTAGAATCAATAATACCTTGGGGGATTTATCGCAGGACTTGGAAGGGATATCGGTAACCTGTGTTTGAAGAGACGTGACGGGAGAGGAAGCGGGATTGGAGGATTTGCGTTTTGTCTCCGCAGATGATAAGCTCTCTACTGTGTTCGTCTGTTGGCTCGACGTCGCACGAGGTCGTCGTACTAATCGTCGTCTGTAACGTGGTTGTGGATTTCTCCGCGAATTATCAAGTTGTGCACTCTCGCCAACAGCCTCGTCATCGGTCACCTGATTTTATAATATATCCAATTTCGGTGTGCAGGTGCGTTTCCGATTGTAGAAAATTTGTTAAGATGCTCGTATAAAATGCTTTATTGTTTTACAAAGTGTGAAAAAAAATTATTCGCAAACAGCACAGAACACATACTCCGTGCGCAGTTAATGCATTAGTATAAAGGAATTATATAGTCTTGCTGAGAAAATATGAGTATAATTTCTAAGGAAATGCATCTAAAATAATATTTTTATTAAGTCTAATACTACTCAGTTTCCTGTCTTTAAATTATAATAACTACCGTGCAGATTTAAACAGTTCGTTCAGATTTGAAACACGATTTATCATTTGCAAGAATGCAAAATCGAAAAAAAAAAAAAAAAACATTTACAATGTGCGAAGTCCGTTGATTACTATTGAATAATGCAGTATTGTTGTCAGAAACAAAGGGATAATGTACACCATTTAGGTGCAAGCAATCGAAATGAATTTTTTCGTGAACCGTGTTTGATGTTATAGAAATTAACGTACAGCAGAACAAAACTGTTTTAAACCGATTGCAGATCAGATATATACAAAGTATTTCACCTACAGTTCCGAGATCGCATATCTCGAAACTCTTTAACAACGAAGAAAAAATATTATAAAAATTCTAATACAAAAATACAATATTCTAAAACACTTTCCTCGTGTAATTTTAAATTAATTATTGTCAAATCGCTCCTACTTCAATTTAATTACAATTATAATACAATAATTTAGTTGTAAGATCTTATTCGTTTTATTGCATCTTGTTCTAACTCTTGTCTCCAAAAAGTATTTCAAGCATTTTCTAAACAATTTCTAAACATGATACAATTTAACGTATTAAAATGTACAATCTCGGAACTTTGGATGAAACAACGCGTGTAAGATTCAGGAAACATGCTAATTCGCAATTGATATGTTCATTTCGACATTTTTTTGTCTACTTGTCGATGTGACAATATTAAGTAACGCTAGCTTGGCTAGGGTTAGATACTAACCCTTACCTGGCCATCCTGACTGCGAGGACGTCGTGGCGGACCACCACCTCTTCCTCCGCGGAAATTGCGGCGGAAGTAACGTCGTGATGGACCACCGCGTCCACGACCACCACCGCGAGGCGGAGCTCCACCTTCACCGCCGGTTCCTTCCGCTTGCTCACCACCTTCGCCAGCATCTCCTTGCTGCTGTGATGGATTGGGCCCGGAACGCCGTCCTCCACGGTAATAACCATCATAATGACGACGCAGCCTATAGCGACGCTGTTGCTGCTGTGGCTGGCCGCCTCCCTCGGCGTTTGCGTCATCGCCGACCTTTCCTTCTCCTAAATCATTAAACAGTCGAATCATTCTCAATATCCACTCTCAAAGAATAAACAATTATACCAACTTGTTTAAACAAATAATAGATAGCATACCTTGTTCGTAACCCTCTTGACCTTCGCGTGATCTACGATTTTGCGGTCGACCATTGCCACGTCTCGGATACACCCAGTGAATACCGCGATATCCGCGACGCTTGTCTGCGGCGTAAGGTGAACCTTTTACTGCTTCACCGGCTGGGCCAGTGACATTGGCTGCCTCGTGACCCTTTTCACCGATAACGACGTCGAATTCAACGACCTCGCCATCTCCCACACTACGTACAGCCTTTCTCGGGTTGTTCTTGACGATGGCCGACTACAATTACACATAACATTAATATATAGCAATTATTTTTAAATTATTAAGTATAAGATATTAGATATAAGATACTTACTTGATGGACGAACACATCT
>NW_017304228.1:486459-509473 GCF_001594115.1 Trachymyrmex septentrionalis | reverse complement strand
ATATTTATAAGTTATTAAGTTAAGTTTAATATTTAAAATGTAATTGTTAATAATTCCAGTAATTTTGTAATGGCAATCAATTGCAATATTATATTTGAAACAATTCTGAATGTCAAACAACTATAATTCGTATTTTCGTAAAAACTATTCTGCAAATCTTTATTAAATAAGGAAGCATAATAATCGCATCCACCTGCCTATTGTACAGGTAGAAATTCGGCATAATAGCATCAGTACGAGATTCGCGTAATTTACATTCTCTACAAAGTTGCGGCATGTACGCGATACACGCGTCGCACGTAACAATATGTATGTATACATCTGTCCTACGCATGAATTCGCGAATGTACAGACGTAATCGGAATCCATGAAGCTGCGGAGCAAAGCACGGAGTAGAGAGGTCGTTGCACCTCGCGGTGCACAATCAGGAGAGAAATACAACTCGTACACAAACGCCAGCTGTCACAGCTAGACAGCGATTCCCCACACGCAGTTAACAAAAGGTGAATCAGGTATGAAAATCAAATCGAATTTCAAGAGCTTAAATCGCCGAATTACCGGCTTTGCTATTTATTTAATTAATTTTTAAGAAAAGCAAAATTAATATTTTCATGTACTGCTAAAATTATTTTGTTATTAATTTACTACTATTTTTTAAATTCTGTTTATCAATTTTAATATCAGCTATATAAACAGAAATTTATTGTAGCGAAATTTCACTGTTTGCCTCAGAACATGGATCGATGCTGAATAATTAATGGGCAGGATCCAATGGGTATCGAGGCGGAACGTTGCTCTTCCATTGTGGTATAATCGAATTCGCCGAATTTGGAACGAACACGACGAATGAACAATGGACTTAGTATTCTCAGTAAAGACTGTTAGATTCCAACAAAACGTATGATTTTAGGAACAGATTATTCGGCGAAATCGAAATCATTTATTAATTTTGCCGATTTACAGAGGAAATTGTCCCGGAAGTATTTTCGAATAAGAGAGTTTGAAACAAATTCTTGGTTCTATTCTCTTGTTAACAATCACATTATAAAATAATATGTTATAAAAGTGTACAAGTCGTTTTTCTTCTCGCGTATTTAAAATTTAAGATTTTAACATTGCTGTAACCATTGGGTACATTCAGAATGAGAATCGCTCACGTGAACGTTCAGTGAAGTCTTTCATCTGATTGATTCTATATTTTAGGATTTAACAGAATATGCTAATCAGGTGAAAGAGTTCACTGAGCGTTTAGTGAACGATTATCGCTCTAAATGCATCCATCGCAAGTCTAAAATAATCACATATTACTACTTTAATAAATTCATGATATTTTTATTGAAAAGTCATTCCTAAATAAGTCAGAATGAGATAATATAAAACATCAAATTGAAATCCTCTCCAAAAAAAAAGTAAATAAATAAATTTTCAATTTTAGAAGAGATATACGGCATATCTTTTATGTTCACTATCTTTCATATATGTGTATATTTTTAGCACGAGATGTTACGACTCTTAAGAAGATAAGCTATCGATACGATAAAACAAGAAATATAATTATTTATTATTGTTAATAACTATCTATTTTATTTTTACATTTCTCGATACAGATACTTGAAATTGCAGAAATCAGAATATCTGTACACGACACGCTATAATTTGTTTGTCGTTAGGACAATTCAAGAGAACAAGGAAAACGTTCTATATCTGTAAGCAGCTGTTTCAACAACATTTCTAATGTTTGCGACACATCGGGCACCGTTAGCGTCAGTGAAAGTGCATTGCGAGACCATGCGAGATCATGCGAGATCTTTCGAGAGCAGGTAAACGTTCGAATCTAAGACTGATCGTGTGAAACTATCTTCCATCTTCATACATAAGACTATGAAGACGAGCGAGAAGTCACACGCGTATACGAATTTCTTTTACGAAATATGCAGTCCCGTCTTCATCGTGAATCGCTCGAAAGAATCTGCAGTCCGCGCGCGAAAGTTTCGCGCGTAAAACACTGCTACGCGCGCATGAAAATTTCCTGGCGATCCGCCAGATAAATAGAGGGACCTCGAAATAGCAAGAAGATCTACACGTTCCTATACGGACCGTCCACGCGCCGAATGAAGCGTCTATTTTCCGTGCGGCGTGGTGCCAGGTCGAAGTTGCAGGTCGAACCTGCAGCGGAGACGGCGATTTTCCTAATATTAGAAACTACCACTTCCTCCGTGTGCTGAAATTTATCGTTATCAATTAATCTCTCGTGACCTAAAATCGTACATTTTTCAAACGTGAATTAGATCAGTCGAGAAATTTAGGCACGTTTTATTACGCCGGTCAGCATCGTCACGATTAGTTTCTGACTCAAATGAAGGGAATTAAAATGAGAGCAAGTTGTCAATGATAATCAAACACGTGCCGTTGATTAATAAAATAAGTATATTTTGGTAAATTAAAGTAAATGTTAAATCTGTTTTATTCACTTTGCTTCAAGATTTTTCAAAAGATCGCGTAAAATTACAAACTAATTTTTATTCGCTTCAAGATTTTTCTAAGATTGTGTGAAATTGTGAACATTTTATTTTCTTCATTTTTTGTAAAATCCGAGATTAAAAAAAAAATTCGTAAAATTACGAATTAATATTTGTTGATTTTTCAAAGAATTTATGAAATAATGAACTGATATTTCATTTACTTTAGGATTTTTCAAAAGAGCAATAAAAATTATAGACTCCAATATGACTCGTTATTATCGTTACAGACTCGACAAATAGCTCTGCCAGAGTTAATGTGAGAACTGAAATTTTCACATAAAACAGTCGCTTGCGTCAGAGTCGGTTTTTCTTGAATAATTTAACGCGCAACGGAAGTCGCAAAATTTATTCGGTAGACGCGCGATGTAAACGGAAAATGAGCAAACATAATTTTAAACGCAGTTCGCGGATAAAGAAGTAAAGCGGCGAAAAAAGATAATTAGACATTTTGCGACGTGTTCGCAGGGAATTTTTCATGGGAGATGCAACAGTTAATATACTCGACGTCGCTTTAATACTCATGTGGTTGCTGCTCCAAATGGACGTTTAAATTAATAGTGTATGAGTAACCCTTACGCCCACACAACATATATACACACGCAAATGGATAAGCGTGTACCTTCTCTTCTATCTAATAGTATATAAAAGGCGAGCGTTGCAATGATGAAAAAAAAAAGTAAGAAAAGCACGAGGCAGATGCAAAATAATAATTACCTATTAATGAAACCGTAGCCACTCTTGACATTGAACCATTTCACAGTTCCGGTCACTTTGTTAGCTGAAATAAAAAAAAAAGGTTTCATGATATATGCGACACATGTGCTGCACATGCAATTGTATAAATTCAGAACAAAATTCAGGGAATGATCAACTCATATAATTTTCGTTGGGCGTTTCAAAACATTGTGGTATGATTTATAAAAAAAATCAAAATAATGTATAATCGTGTAAAAAGAAACCTCTAGAATATTCGAATCGCGTGCATGAATAATGAGTCAGAGAAATGTTGCCTGTATTCTGTGTACTTATTGTTATTATTAAATTGTGAAAGCGACCTTGAGAAGGAAATAACGTGCTTAACCGCAGGTACATATCACGTGTTTACGAACACGTAAGCATGCTTGAGGACAAAATATAACGGATACCGTTTTTATATATATGATGAAGAGTATTTCTGGGAATAATGCGTCAGAAATCAAGGAAAATCAAGTAAAGATACGATTGAAAGAAAAGTAATTTGATTAGGCGGACGATGATGTATGAGTGATTAACGTTCATTTTACCAATGTAGATTAATCTCGGTTTAGTTTATTCTCTATCTTTTTCTAATTCTTAAAATTAGCAGAAGATAAAGAATAAATTAATAAAATAGAAAAAGATAAAGAACTAATCGTAAGAATAAATTATAAGATATGCAACAGTAAGTTAAATCGAGGTTAAAGTTAATCTACAACGGACGTACTTTAAATTTCTCACAATCTAATATCTCAGTCTTTAAATAAATATATCTTTAAAGTTTAAGAAAATATAAAATCGTTCGGAGTCTTGGATTTTTTTAATTCGTATAAAAATATATATTCCGAGGATAGCGTATATTATTATATGTACACCGCGAGGGATCTTGCGTTTCAACGAAAATATGATAAGACTATCTTCATAACAGTTACACGCGACCTTGTCACGCAGTATAACCCAAACAAAGGTCGAAATTAATGTCATCAACGATAGATCAGCCTGACGAAATTCCTCACATTCTGAAAATCTGAGTAATATTCTTCAAATAACGATCAGTCAGGTGAAGTGTTCGCGGAATTTATTTTAAAGACATCACTTTATCTCAACAATCTTAAGAAATGAATACAATTTAGAACGTAATTATATATGACGGCTTAATTAGATATTACAAAAGCACGAATACAGTCTAAGTATAAAAATTTTAATGAGATATAAATTGACACATTAAAAGCATAATTCTATATAGTTAGTTTCTAGACGTTTCCAAGGTAAACTTTACTCATAAAATTTCCAGAATGATTAACAAACTTTTTCAATAAACTTTTGAACATTCTCGACTAAATTTTATCCTTAACAATTTCAGAACAATAAAAAGTGTGATTGTATTTTACTAAATCTTTTAATAAATTTTAACGAGACATACAGATTAATGATATAACAATTTTCAAACATTTCTGATTTATTCTTTCAAATTTAATATTTAACAATTCCTCGCTTCAGGAATTAAAACAGACGCGCGATTAAATACATTCTATCAAATTTCGTTATTCTGATAACGAAAAAATAAATTTCAAATTCTGATGAAACGTTTATATATAGATACAATATCATTTTAGAGATATTTGTCGATATTAGACATTTCTTGAAATAAATAAATTCAAATTCTATCTTTAACAATTCTTTTCTCGCTTTGATAACAAAAAGATGCGACTGAAAATATTTTCCGAAATCTCGTTATAAATTTTGATGAATTTTGATAAAACGTGTACATATAGATTAATTACACAATTTTAGAGAAATTTGTAGAAACTGAAGAGATTTCTGGAAATAAACTTAAATTTACATTTGATCTTTGACGATCTCTTATTCTAAGACGAGAATATTTAAACGATATATTCTATTGAATGTCGGAATTCCGGAATAAGTGTGAGATTTTTCCAGAATTTTCCCTAACATTATTCGAATTCCGGTAGATTTCGAAATAGCGTGAGCGTCTTCACGTGGTGAAAAAAATGCGTGATCGATCGACCTAGCAGTCCGGAAGCGTGAATGCGTTTCACTGCGACGAAGCACGCTCCGAGGAGCACGCGGCGACGCGCTTACGTAACGAAAACGTGGAGCGCGCGCGGGCGAAGATATTTCGGATCGTCACGAGAGATCGCTCCGGAAGGAAAAAGATCAATATCGCAATGGATCTCGGAGATACGGAACATTCTGGAAAATGTCCTTTACATCAATTTTCGCTCGCGTCATCCGCTCGATTTTCAGGTTATGCGATGCGACGCGATGCGACATGACGCGTCGCAGGAGCGAGCGACGGCGCCATCGATGAAAATCGATGGCCAAACGAAAGAACGGAGTCTCCGTCGAGAAGCCGCAGTCGCGGAGGAATTCCGTCCGCGACGAGAGCATCAGCTGATGGAAAATGGAGGCTCGTGTCGCCTCGCGAACAGAGCGCAACGCGCCCGATGAGGCTCATCCACCGAGATTTTCGCGATGGATTTCCTCCGCGCAGATTTTCACGGACACCGGGCCACATGGCTTCGGCGGCCGCCGCGCAACGCCGCCGTGCGTGGACGCCATTACGGGCGGAGGAACGCGCGGCGACGAAAGAGACGGCGCGGTTCGGCGAGAGAGAGCCTTTTTCCGCCGCGGCGTAGATCGGACGATGGTCCGCGAGAAGGCCGCGCGTACTTCGGAAATAATAGCGTGGACGCGAATTTTATCACTCACCGATGACCATCTTCTGCTGGACAGCCTTGGGTTGTTCGGGCTGTTTCTCCGTCTCACCCATGATGGTAAGGTGGTGTAGAGACAAGCAATCCAGACCAGGATGGTACCGTCTGTCCCACTATGATGTTCACTCCTATCTGCTGATGTTAGTAATGGACATTGATGTGCATCTAGGCGACCGGACAAACGCCATGCCTCGGATCGTGTAACGCGCTCGCTGATTCGCTGGCCCCCGTCAGCCGGCCGCTGAATCGCCAATCACGCGCGCCGAGTCCTCACGGAGACGCACGATCGGCGGCCGAGCGACGCCGAACATCTCGGCGCATGCGCGCACCACCGGGAGAGATACAGCTTTTCTATTGTACCTTTGAAAGAAATTTTGAATTCAACGAACCTCAAATGTCCATTGGAAGTTTTTCTTTCTATACTTTAAGATAAATGACTCTCTATACTTCAAGATAAATGACCGGAAGAGACACAATTTTCCTATTGTATCTGTGAAAGAAATTTTGAATCCAACAACCTTCAAATGTCCATTGGAAGAGAATAACATAGCTTGAAGATTTTCTTTCAAGCTTTGTTATGTTAGGATAAACGAAACTAAATCTAATGAGCTTTCTCTACATATTTCGTACAATAATATAAAGACTACAATGATCTATTCATTTTATAGGCATATTTTAATAATCTTTACTAAAAAATATAAATTTCTTTGAAAAGAAAAGAATAAATAAATAATAAAGAAAATTTTCAAAGAAATTTTCGTTACCTACAATTTTCTAGAAATAAAAATAACAAGGATCGAATGAATGAAAGAAGAAAGAAAAATGTTTCAAAGGAATTTTCAAGTCACCTTTCTGCATTTTTCTAGAAATGAAAATAAAAGGAACGGAGACAAAAGAAATAGAAAGAAGAGAATAAGAGAGAAGCGGAGATATATTGAAAAGAGGAAATATCAAATGTTCAAATCGCAAATATGTGTATAACAAAAAATAAGAACGTCAGCATGTCAATATTCGGAAAGGAGGAAAAAATGGAATTCGAAACAAACGTATGCGGATCTTTGGTATTTTCTGGCGTCATAAAAATCAAAAGAAAATTTTAATAATAATTTTAATAACGATTTAAAGAAAACTCTAAACGTTCGTTTATTATATAATATACAATGCGCAATATGAGAGAATATAACTCTCATCTTATTCTTTATAAGATGTAATTATCAGTAATATATTACAGTACTTGTGTGTATGTTCGTGTATGCTCGAACGTTCCAAACTTATTAATACGTTAGCGAGATAATATTAATTTAACACATTCACACCCTCCCTCTCTTTCTATATACAATTTTTAAAAGACGAACAGCATCGTTTAATCAATAACACATGAGATTTTAAATTTATAGTACAGTTCTGAATATATGTAAACGAAGAAGAGTACAAATTGTATTCAATCTTATAACAATTCTACGCACATGTGTGAACGACGCATTTGTTGCCTAATGTTGACTAATGCACATGACTAATACTAGCACATCTATATAGCAGAAAAAAAAGCGATGACGATATAGTCAGTTAATCGGATAAGAAGCCCATGATATGCCACTTAAATAGAAAACGTGTGAACAACGTCATCTTCAGTCACAAATAATTTTATATTTTTTTCTATGAAATTTCTTCCATCGTACAAGATGCATACCGCAGTACATACGCACTTCTGTAAATATTATCGTAGCTTATCATAGCTTATCGTTCATCGCACGGATATTTTTTTAGAAGTTCCACTCGCACAAGAATAACTCAATGAGAATAAAGCCCAATATCTACGATGCTAGAAATCAATCCAAGATCTCAGATAGAGAAAAAATTAACAAATCACATTTGAACAATTTTGGTCACATGATCAATGCAATTGATCAATTCTTTCTTCGAAATCCGAGATCTCGGACCGATTTCTAGCATCGTGGACATTGGCCTTAAGAGGAGATCCGTGTCGGTTATAACAAATATATTTTTATTATTTGGATCACAATTTGAATTTCGTGGAAACAATGTAATTGTATAACTCGCCCCAATGCGAATTTTTTTCAGAGAATGAGAAGTATGTACTATATGTTTAGGTACAACGAGATGGAAATGATGCGGGTTTACAACGAAAATAACGAGAATCGGCATATATTGGCACAGAAATATGCAATTTCCGCTTTATTATCAATGAGATAATATAATCCTAAAGAACCATACGTATATGATACTCTCCAACAGCACAAAGTTTAAAATTGTGACATAAGACGTCTTTAAGTCGTCTTTTAGACGCAAAAAACTTATGACTCGATTTTAGATACTTTTTGTTGTCTAGATCTCGATTTAATCATATCGTAAAATTTATAATTTTACGCTATTTATAATACGTTATTATAATACGTTAGTTACAAATATACACGCATCAGCTTGCACTTTGTTGGATTTCTGAATCACATATTACATTTTTATTGCGCAACAAGATTCTGCAGATGACAGTCAGTACGCTTGAAAAATTACGTTAAGTTTTAAAGTGCTTCTTTTCCGAGATTTATGCTGCTTCTTCCTAGCGAGTACAATGAAGTTAAGATATGAATAGACGATACACTGTTATGTATACAAGATTCACCTAACTCGACCGTCTGTAATACGTTTATTTTTCAACAGATATCGAAAAATATGTAATGAAGAGATCGAAAGGACAAGTATCTTGGGAAGGACATAATTCTTTTAGTTACTGTTTTCATTTTCAAGATCAATGACCTCCCTCTTTCAACGAATTATTTAAATTCTAATAAATTTAAAATACAGATTAATTTTCTATAGAAATATTTATATAAAAATCATATTGTTACATAAAAATTTCTTATATAATTTTATATATGAAAAATATAATTATATATATATTCTTATGAAATTTTCCTAATCATTTCGTATATGCATTACAAAATGCATACTATATTAAAAGAATCAATTATTTAAAGGTACGGACTCAAAAAGTGATTACTTTGTATATATTACTTCGTATCTTATATATTTAAACATTTAACATTTTATATGAGAAACAGAACGGGAAACATTTCATTAATTTATAAATCTTTTTTTACAATTTGTGTAATACTTTTATATGAAGAATACAAAAATTTTGTTTACACATATGACAATCATATTTGTCTCTTTGGATCAAAATTTCTTTCACTCTTTTACTTATTTTTCCACACTACCAAAAATAACTAACATATTACAGGCGATCAGATTAGCTAAAACACATCCTATATATAGTATTATAGGATATATACTATATATACAAAGTAGATATACTTAGCAACCATCACCAAATGTATTTTAAAAACGCGATCACACACCACCTAGTACTCCACAATATGTGCAATCTGTCTGTCATTGTGATTTATTTATCAAATTATATTAAATATCGAAATACGACATACGCATGTCGAATGTACGTTTTTTTACACACACAACATATACATATATAAAAGAATGTAATTGAAAAAACACTGGGAATATATATTTCAACGAAAATATGTACTCGAACAGGCGGCAATTACATTCTCCATCATCTCGGTTTTCGCGTGCGAATTGTTCTGGATCGCGGCGCGGTAGATCCGCTTCCGATGCTGAACATGCCGGGAGTCGAAGGATTAAAGGTCGGCGCAGCCGTAGTTCCAAAATTGAGGGTAGGAACTGCCGACGATGCAGTGAAGTTGAATCCCGCTGTTGCTGAAAACAGAAGAATGCAATTATAGTATAATCAAGTCAACAGTTTAAAAGCAAAAGAATGCACGAATAGTATCTCACGAACATCCATAATTCTTATTTCATATCTAAAGTTTAGTATTTGCGTCACAACTTAAATGTTTAACAACAACAGTTGTCAATATTAAAGCAATTTACTCCTGATTACCTGGTTTGGTAGATGGAGATCCAAATTGAAATGGAGCAGCTGGTGTAGCCGTAGAATTATTGCTGCCAGCGTTGAAGTTGGATCCGAAGGAAAACGTTGTGTTCTGTTGCCCGTCTTTCTGAGTGTTTCCGAAGACAAACATGTTATTTGTACTACTGTTTGCATTATTAGCGTTACTAGTCCCGAAGGCCGGCACAGGCGGATTGGATGTGCCAAAGCTCGTGCTGGTCGCGGGTGTCGTTCCAAATAGAGATTTGTTATCACCGAACGTGGTCCCGCCGCTTGTGGCACCAAATGCGAGAGTCGGTGGATTCTGTGTGCCGAAGGTACTCGTTGCCGAGGAGATACTGAAGGCTTCGGTGGCCGGAGTAGTGTTTGCTCCGAATAGGGGAACTGATGGTGTGTTATTATCGGTTGAACCAAATATTCCGGTTGTACCGAAGGTTGGCGTCGCCTGTACGTTCGTCGCCGTGCCTACACTAGATGCTCCGAACACGGGCGTGGTGTTATTCGTAGTGTCGAAGCTAGGCGTGATTGCACTGGTGGAGACGTTGCCGGTGATGCCAAACGTCTGCGCGGGCGCGGTCGTGCCAGTTTGCGTGGTCGAACCAAACAATGGTGTCGTCGTGCTACCGAACATGCCACTCGCCGTTCCGAAAGACGCCGATGGCTTCGTCTGGCCGAAAATCGGGGTGCCGCTACCAAATACTGAAGGCGTTGCGGTGATTGGAGTCGAGTTAACGTTAGCACTGGAGAACAAACTAGACCTAGGCGTATTGCCAGACGATGACACAACGTTAGTCGTTGGAACGAAGATCGAAGGAGCTGTAGTTGTCGGAGTATTAAATATACTAGCAGTTTCTGATGTTGCTGCAGATCCTGACGCAGTTCCGAAAAGTGGCTGACTGTTGGTCGGTCCAAACATGTTCGTATTTGTCGTTGTAATTGGTGTAGTGGCAAAAATGGATGTAGATGTACCGAATTGCGGAATAGTGGTTGTAGATGTGCCAAATTGTGGAACTGTGGTGGTTGTAGATGCGCCAAATTGTGGAACTGCGGTGGTTGTAGATGCGCCAAATTGTGAAACAACAGTAGGGGTGGACACTCCAAATGTAGGAATCGTGTTATTGCTTATCGTACTCGAACTAGTTGTACTGTTAACAGTTGTAGCTGGTAGAGCTATAGCTGTAGACGTCGTGCTTGAAGTATTGGAAGCGCCAAAAAGGAACAGAGATTTGCTAGTAGATAAAGTAGGCATTGAAGTAACGGACGTCGTGCCCAGGGAAAATGTAGACGGGCTCGATAGTCCGAATATCGATGGCGTGGTAGTTGTGGTATTTGTAGAAAACGAGCTATTTGCGATAGTTGTTATCGAAGTGTTGGGTGCGAAATTAAAAGATGTAGTGGATGCAGTAACTTGCGACAATGATGCTGCTTGGCTGTTTGCAGCTTGCGTTGGATTTCCAAAAACTTTTATTTTTTGTTGAACGTTATTATTGGACTGACCAAATATGAAATTATCTGACTTCGAAGATTGCAAAGTAGTATTGTTGCTTCCAAAATTGAATAAAGGTGCGCTTGCAGGCTTTGTCACAACGCTATTCGATGTGCTACTATTTACGACGTTAAAACCGGTGATGCTAGTTGCAGTAGTTGTATTGACTGGTAATATCGTCCCGGGGGACTGAGACGACAAATTTGGTACAATAACTTGAGCGGACGTCACAGGAGATGAGATGGGTTTGTTGCTACCAAAAGTAAAAAGAGAAGTAGTCTGAGTATTCCCAGTGGTAGACGAACTAATGACAGCACTTGTAGTAACGGCATTATTAGTTTCAATTTTTTCTTGAGCCGTAGTGCTAGGATTAATCGGTGCGAATGCTGAACTCGATAGTGCTTTATTAACTATCAAGAAATTAGTAGATTTTGATGAAGCTGGTGAGATGTTGCTACTGTATGAACCAGTGCTAAAATTCGGCAAATTATTATTCGATGTTGTAGCTGGTGCTTCTATAATTGGTTTAATGTGACTAAAGGTTGGTGCTGTCGTACTGGGAGTCGAAGATACGACTTTTTCTAAAGACTCCGCTTTCGTAACTTCGGGCGCGAATGACACAACTTTCTTTTGCTCGGCAATTCCATTCGTCTTGACGATCGAATTCGTTTCTTTTGTCTTGAGAATACTTATTGCTGGCACATTCAATTGCGCTGGCGACGTGGTTTTCGGTAAACTGAAAGTCGTATCCGGCTTCGTTTCGATTTTCACACTGGGTCTTGGTGAAGAGAAACCGCTTGGTATAATGGCCGCGGTAGACAGCGGTGTAGTATTTACGTTTGTTGTAGTTGTCGAGGAATTGAGAGTTGCGCAACTGACCGGGTGTGTGACTGAAGGTATAACAGTATTAACGTCATCTGCTTGAATTACGACATCCGGATTGATTTTATTCTCTGCTGAAAATGCAAATATTGTAAAATTAATTATATAAGATAAAACAAAAGAAAAAGATATATAAAGAAAAATAAAATGTTTATTTATCCTTTTAATAAATTAGTAAGAATAATAAACCACGTTATTTTATTCAACTTGATATATAATATTATATATTTACCTTTTCCTGATATTGCATCAAACATACTTTGAAGTCTGGCTTTCATACTGTTTTGCCTCATATTTCGTATATCCTCTTTTTTTATTTCTTCCACGTTGTCTGTCGCGAATTTGACTTTTATATTACTCGGTTCCTCCACAAGTGATTTCAATTGTTCGTTCCGTTCGGGTTCAGCTTTCATAAATAATTTATCTGTCAATTTAACAGGTTTTGTCGGTGTGAGAGATTTAGTAGTATCAGTTTCATTGGTATTTTTTGCGTTTTTATGAACAGGTGCCATTTTATCCAAATTGAGCTTCAATTCTTTACTAGATGATTTCAATATTCCTTTTACTAGAGGAAATTCCTCTGTTTTCTTAGAATTAAGAGTCCCAGGATTTTTTAAATATTCATTAAGATCAGATTTACTATTGTCTAAATTGTGAGATTGTGACACAGTAGGAGAGCTAGTAGACCGTGCGCTTTCCAGAGACTTGAAGTGCTTTTCGAAGTCAGGTGTACCACTACGTGAGAAATCAACTGTAGAAACACATTATCATTAAAAAATTTATGCGTCAAATAATCCAATACATAATAATATAAAAATTGATACCTACCTGCTTTTCTTTTAACTCCACCAGCAACTTGGGCGCTGGAACTCAAAGAGTTTATAATGTCAAAACAGGATCGTGTCTTTGTACGTTTGGCAGGTCTGATAGATTTATTTTGGGGTGAAAGATCCTCATCTGATTTAGATGACTCATCTCTACTTCGTTTTTGCTTGTTTTCCTCTAGAATTGTTTCTCGCTCCTCATTGAAGAATTCTGTTCTCTGCTTCTTAGCGACATCAATGCTAACATCTTCTGTCGATGCGTGTCGTTTCAACGATATCTCTCGTAAGACTTGAACAACACTCGTGGGTGATCTGTTCTCCATGTGACAAATATTAGATAGAATCTTTTGCTTTTCAGGTGGAGAGTATTTCGTTATATCTGGTGGTGCCACTCTGACTGTTACAGGCATTCTCATCTTCGTCAATTTTGCATTCAACAGAGGAATCGGATTTGCATGGAGATTAACTTTTGGAAATTGCCCAGTGCCATATTGAGATTGATGAGTTAATTTATTTTTTGCTTCCGTAGCATACTTGGTTAGCCTTGTTGTAAGACCCGGGGATGATACGTCTGTGTATACCCTGCATTTGAAAAAAAAAGAAACCAGTACAGTAATAAAGATATACATAAGATATATTTTTATAACTAAACTAGTATATTTAATTATTGAGCTTTTTGCATTTAAAGTAAAATAGGTATATGTTTGAAATATAATGAATGGAAGAAGGAAAATTCTAGAAAATTCTAGAAAATACTGATTCCATTTATATGTAAGATTAACTTTAATCCTATTTCAACTTACTATTTATCTTTTTTTAATTCTTAGAAATAGGAAAAGATAAAAAATAAATTAAACCGAGATTAAAGTTAATTTTACATTGATGAAATAGGATCTTAGTACAACAGTAAAAATCAAACTTATAGTGCTCAATATATAGAAATATATATAGGATTTGTTATAATTCTACAAATAGAGATAATCAAAATATATATATTAGAATAAAAAAGAAAAATACACATAGTTAAATGATATATTCACAAGTATAAATTTACTTAGGATCGATATTGTATCTCGTCGATGCTAATAATGGTCCGGCAACTGTCTGGACTGTTTTAACCCATCTAGGGTGCATCTTGGGACTGATACTCATGCCCCATGGAGAACCTTCAGGACTGAATTGTGTGATATTTTCTCCACGGCTTAGTGAATGATTTTGTGCATACAGGGGTAGAGTCTTCTTGGAGGATATCTCGCGTGACTGCGAAATCAGATTGACATCACCATTCCTGGGATTCTCTTCTCTGCTGCCAGGTTTTAAAACCGGCGTGGAGGTATGCTTGCTGCCATAAGTGGATTGCTGTTGTTGATGCGGCGTATAATCGTAATCACCGGCATGATACAATCTATTATCCATTCCGAGCATATCATTGACGCGCGTACGGTAAGAAACGCACGGGATCGGGCTCAATTGATCGATCAAGCCAAATTTGGACGACGATGATGACGATGACAATGACGACGTCAACGGCGACGACTCACCGCGTTTGACAGCGGCAGTGTATAAGTCGCTGCTGAGTTGATAATTGCTCGGGCGTCGTCTATCCATCCTGAATGGAGGAAAACGCTCGCGGTAATAACGGCTCGCACTATGCCAGAGCTTACGCACGTAACCGGTACTGTGGCCGTGAACAACGCGAAGCGCTGCGCCGAGCTCGTAGACAGCCTCCCGCAGGTAACCGAGAACGTGATACGCGTGCGGCGATATCAAACTATCGTTGGCGAGCAGGGAGTAGCACGCATATACCACCAGGAGCAGCGTGAACGCCAGCGCCAGGATAGCGCCCCAGGCGTTATATACCAGTATACACCCGCACGTCACACTTATCAACACCACGGCACCACGGTTACCGAAATCCCACATAGTACTGCCTCAAGCGGATAACCTCCCCATGTTTGAAAAGAGCACACTCACCGCAGCCGTCGGAACGTTGCCGCGAACGGTGAGATCATCGATATATATCGATATATGACGGCCTCGAAGCTTTGACGTGTTACGATTGGCGGGCGCGGGAAACGCCGAGAGTTGAATCATTGGGCGCGTTGTCAAGTTGACACAGCGGCTGAGCATGCTTATTGAGCGACTGTATGTGATTGGCTGGATTTATAAGTAATAACCAATTATGTTCATTTGCTCGGCGAGTGAACTAACTGCTTTGTTAACTTGAACGCGCTCACTGAGACGAGATACAGCCGTAGGTATAACAGAAAAGTTGCAATACTTTTTTTCGGAATGCAATTTGCTCACAAAGCGGTTCTTATTTGTGGATCCATAAATAAGAACCAATCGCTGTGAGCAAGCTGCATTCCGAAATCCATCGAAAAAAAAGTGTTGCAATCTTTCTGTGATCGGCTGTACTGGCTGTATGTACATACTATTAAAAAATCGAGAAAGAGAGTTCTAGAACAGTCTAGTGCAGGAACAAAAAACAAACTTATAAAAAAACGTAAAGGTGCATTTAGATTATTATAATTTGAATGCACTTTAAGGCAATAAAACGTAAACAGTAAACAAATTGACCAACCACAATAGAGGACTTTATATTCTCTACTGTGATTGGCCGATTTGCTTATTACTTAAATCTTAATGGTTGCGTTCAACAGTTGAACTGCGACTCAATAGTTGAATGAGCGTCCGCTGCTATTGATGTATTCTTCCAGATTTAAAATGTTGATTGGATGATCTAAAAGAATATACCAATAACAGCGAGCGCTCACTCAACTGTTGAGTCCACTGAACGCAGCCAAAGGTATCAATCATGAAACTTTATCCCTAGGATAAAAAGTGAAAAATGAAAATTTTTACCATTGAAATTAATGGTGAAATTTTTCACTTCCCATCCTATGATTGATACCCAGGTCTTAATTTTTTATATGTTTCTAGAGCTGCGATCGATTTGGACGCTTTTTAATACTTCTATTCTTATTTTACATCTAATGAATGATATGGACAATAAAGAATAATTATTACAAACGCTTAAAGCGCGTGAGCGTCCAAATCGATCGCAGCCTAACTTTAATCCAAATTTGATTTAAATAGAATATCTGAATTCTCTACGAATTTCCATTTTGCAAATTGGTTGTAGGATACTGATAGCGCTTCGCCAATTAACCAAATCAATTCTTTCTCCATCCGAAATATCGAAATTATTTCAAGCATCATCAACACAAGACTTTATGAACGCATCGATTGCATATTCCGAAACTCATCGTGTTGAAAGCCTGCGCATTCGCAATGCATTCATTCGTCTCGCTGCAATTGGAGTATCGTACATGTGACAAGACAGGCTCCGAAACACGCGTGCCGACTACCGAGACGCGTCAAGTGTAACCTTTTGTTCGGAGCACGCCGGTCGGCCGTAGAAACAATGTCGTGGTTATTCGGCTATCGTAATTCACAACCGCCGCAGGACTTCACGCATTTCGTGCAGCCGCCACCACCGGCAGGCGACGGCGGAGGCGGCAGCGGTAGCGGCAGCGGCGGTGGCGGTGGCGGTTTGCCACCCAGGATCGGCAGCAGTATGGAAGCGTATAGATTTGACTCGAGCGCGTTGGAACGAGCCGCTGCGGCCGCCAAGGAACTCGAACGATCCAGTACGATGCCTTTTTCACGCCAATTTTCCGCACTTTCTGTGTAAAGTCGCGCGCGCGATTACGTAAGCGAACGGATTTGGAGGTTAGGATACGCGCCACGAGGGGACCCTCGCCTCTCGCGCGCGATGATGCAACTTTCCGCAAAGAATTCGTCGATCGATCCGGCGAACGGGAATTTCTGTGGCATGCCGAGGACACGGATCTTCGTAAATTATATTGCCTGTCGATGACAACTCGTTGCATCAGCTGTGTGCTGTTGGATACTCGTTATTCACGACGTTACTTGAAATTTTTTTTTTTTTAATGAAATTAGCACTTTTTTTTATTATGATTATGTATAATTATTATTATATATACTTGTGTAAAAAATTAATATAATTGTTGATATTTTATAGAGAGGATATATGAAATATTGTTAACAGTTTTAATAAATATTATATTAATTTGAGAAAAATATATAGTAGTATAACAAAAAATGTTATAGTAGTCATAAATTGAATATATAATAGCACTATTGATCTGTGTTCTTTTTAGTTGAATTTCTTGTATCTTTTGTTTTCCTTCTTTTTTATCCTTATTGGAAAGAAAAGGAAGAAAAATGAATAGTATAAGAAATTTAGTTGAAAAGAGAATAGGTCCTTCCGTTTAGTGACACAAGTATCATTTCATCTTTAGCTATTTTTCTTTTAGGAATTGTAGTCGACACAAATATTGTTCTATCCTTTTTCATATTCAATAAATAATAAAGACTGGAGCATAAATTTTTGTATAACATAATGCATGAAGCATAAGAAAATCAACCAATCAGACTTTTATTTTACAGAAAAAGAAGAAATAAAAGATTTTGATCAATTCATTTTCTTATACATTATGTAAGCAGTAAGACTGTGTTTCCGCCCACAGAATGACACCTATGTCGACTTTGGATGCTTTTCAGCAATGTATACAAAGCGATACTGTGTAACACATTATATAATTCCGTGCTTTCTAACTATACTAAAATGTTGTGTTCAACAGTATCGTTTTATATTACTTCATGAATACCAAATTTTTACATTTCATTACTATCTATTTTCCTAGAAGATCATTATTCTGATATTCCGATAAGAGGTTTAAGATTATATTTGGATATAAGTGTATAAGACTGTTTTTAATTACAAGTTAACATTACGTATTATTATGTCACATAGTGTATAACTATTCCATTGCTAAAAATCATTTTATATTTCCTTAAAAAGTAATTTGTTATTCACTAAATACTAAGATAGATTAATGTATTGATATGCCATTGAATGGAAAATATCTTATTTCTTTAAAATATTGAAGAGGTTTTTTTATCTATAGACTAATAAATATAGTTTTATTTTAACACAGAGCATGCGAAAGAAGCTTTGGATTTATCCAAGATGCAGGAAACCACGAAACAGGTGGAATTTCAAACCGAATTGAAGAAATACGAAGCTAGCATTGAACAACTTAAAACAGAACAAAAACGAGTGGAGGGTGACGAAAGAAGAAAGACAATACAGGAAGAGACAAAGCAGCACCAAATGAGAGCACAATATCAAGACCAATTGGCTAGAAAGCGCTATGAAGAGCAATTGATGCAGCAACAAAAGATGAACGACGAGAATCTGAGAAGACAAGAGGAATCGGTAGCCAAGCAAGAAGCCATGAGAAAAGCTACGATAGAGCACGAGATGGAATTGAGGCATAAGAACGAGATGAGAAAATTGGAGGCGGAATTGAAAGCCAAAGCGAAGGTTGACAGAGAAAACCAGGATCTCAATTTAGAACAAATTAGATTAAAAGCTTCGGAAAAGAGAATTACTGTTTTAGAGTCGATAAAGTAAGCAATTGTTATTTTATTATTCATGTGTGTCTGTTTTATTATATAGTTTTATATTTTTAATTTCATAGTTATTATATTTTCCAGAACAGCTGGCTCAGTATTAGGCTCGGGTGCCAAAGCTTTACTGGAAGATTGGGACAAGATTCTTGCGGCAGCAGGTGGCCTGTCTCTCGTAGCCTTCGGAATATACACTGCCAAGGGCTCGACTAGCGTGGCAACGCGTTACATCGAGTCTCGTTTAGGAAAACCATCGTTGGTGCGGGAGACTTCGAGATTTACATTCCTCGATACCGTTCGGCATCCCATTCAAGCGGTTAAAAAGCTAAAGAGCAAACAGACTGACGCACTATCCGGCGTGATCCTGGCACCAAAGCTCGAGGAGAGATTACGTGATGTTGCGATAGCCACGAAGAACACAAAATATAATCGCGGCATGTACAGGAACATACTGATGCATGGTCCACCGGGTACCGGCAAGACAATGTTTGCGAAGAAGCTGGCAGAACACTCGGGCATGGACTATGCAATCGTGACGGGTGGTGATCTGGCGCCATTGGGAAGAGACGGCGTAACTGCCATTCACAAGGTGTTTGATTGGGCATTGACATCTCGCAAGGGATTGCTGTTGTTCATCGATGAGGCGGATGCGTTCCTGAGAAAACGCTCGAGCGAGCACATTTCGGAAGATCTTCGAGCAATGTTGAACGCATTTTTATACAGAACCGGTGAACAGAGCAATAAATTTATGCTGGTGCTAGCATCAAATACACCGGAACAGTTTGATTGGGCGGTGAATGATCGACTGGACGAGATGGTGGAGTTCCGTCTTCCGGGTCGTGAGGAGCGCGAGCGTTTGGTCCGCCTCTATTTTGACAAATTTGTTCTCCAACCGGCGATCGAGGGTAACAAAAGATTGAAAATTGCGCAGTTTGACTACAGTTCGCTGTGCAGTAAAATGGCCGATCTGACAGAGGGAATGTCTGGTCGAGAGTTGGCGAAACTCGGAGTCACCTGGCAAGCGGCAGCTTATGCCTCGGAGGATGGTGTTTTAACAGAAAAAATGGTTATGGACAGGTGTCTCGAAGCCATTAAACAGCATAAGCAGAAGGTGCTTTAATATTTAATTTTGAGAGCACAAAAATTACCTAAAAATATTTAACAGATATAATTACATTTTTTAGATATATATATTTTAAATATATTTATTATATATATTTGTATAATTTTTTATATGGAATCTACGAGAAATTTATATCTTTTTGTATTACAGGTACAATGGCAGAGCGAACAGGAGAAGCAGGAGTCGAAGTCGATATATGCCACGGAAGACGATGCAGTCATTCGCTCAAAAACTCCAGCGATAGAGTCGTGTCCTGGAAACACGATAGCCCCAGCTTAGATAATTACAAGAGTGTAACTGTTGATAATCTTTGATAGTCGGGCTAATGGATAGTGCTAAGGATGGGGAAGAGTACAAATACCGCTCGAAAAAGGATTATTCCGATTTGCGATTTTTGTATTTATCATAATGCGCAAGCAAGTTCGCAGGGCTCAACGAGTCGTAAATGTCACTTGTTACAAATGTACATTTATTAGGATAATTAAATCATAATTCTACTATGGCGTTTTATCATCTTCCGTAATTTACTTCTTTCCCTCTGTGACATGAAAGTGCAGCGATCGATTGTAAATTAAACGATAATTTTTTTGGAGTAATGAAGAAGTAAAATCGTTAATTTATTAATATTTATTGTAGAAAAAATAGGGGGACGCGAATAATTTAGATTATTCACAAAATCTAATAAAAGACGTTAACGATATTTTATTCGTATCACAAGAATACTATTTCTGACATTTGGGTATCTTTCCTCAAGCTATCAGTATTCCTTGGAAAAAAATATGACAAGACAAAATATAGGAAATGTTGCAAGAGTACATATCACTAGTGATTATGCTCACGTCAGACGAAAATAAAGTTTAAAAAGATTTCAATGAGCTTGCAAAAAAAGAAATAACAATCCCGCTTTGATCTTATCTATATATACGCCTCTTCTGCTATAAGATATCGCCAGGGATATTTTGACCAATTTGCAGAAGGCGTGTCGTTAAAAATCATAAATCTGTCTGGCCCCTCGTAAATCCTCGCGACAAACTTATTATTAACATTGCTTCAGGTTTATCACCACAGCCGACAATGTTACGACATTCGATTAATTCTCGACGAGCTCGAGAATTAATTCATTGCCGTCGTAGTCGCTGTCCAGCATATCTAGGGTTATTAAAGTTACCGTTTTTTTAGTAATGCGTTACAATTACTGTTATTTGCGGCAAAAAGTAATTCGTTACTCGTTACTTATTACTGATTCTAAAAAATAATGCGTTATTGTTACTTAACAGCAAAATCGTTACTTTTTTCGTTATTTAAAAAAAATGATTGCATTTATGTAAATTTAAATAACTACATAAGAACAAATTTGTTTTTTAATTTACATTTTATTATAATACATATTTTAACACAATTAAAATAAATATATATAAATATAAAATATAAATAAGGACTGTCAATCTTAAATACACAATAAAATATAAATAAGAGTTAGATAAGCCTAATGTGAGTCATATTCTGTTGTAAGAGCGGAAAGATACGAGAAGCAGAAAATCTTCAGGTGTTGCTGGTTATCTTCAATTTATTTCGAACGTTTCAACTCCTTTTGGAGTCTTATCTGCTTCTTCTATTTCTCCACTCTTATAACAGCGTATGACTCTCATTAACCTTATCTAACTCTTATTTATATTTTATATATATTTTTATTTGTATCGCGTTGAATCTTGAATTTTTGTTTAATAATAGGTAATTGTTGTCCAAAATATGTTCGTCTGTTAGATAGTGTCGACAATTTCGGTTTTTTGCACTACTTACTACCAGCGCGAATTCTGATTGGCCACTGCTTTTCCGCTTTCTGCTTTTCCATCAAGGTGTGAACACGTCCTTATTAAAATAACTCTACGGGTGTGGTCGAGTTGCCACTACGAATGCTTCGAAGCATTTGATTAATCAATCGGAAGATAGAATTTTACTAATTTACCAAAATATGCTTTGAAGCATTGGTATCGGCAACTTGACCGCATCCTATATCAATCGGAATAATGAAAAAAGTAACATAAAATTTTATTATCAGTTCCTGAAAATTATGATTTAGTTAGCGTTACTGTTACTCACTAGGAAAAGTACCTTCGTTATTCATTCGTTACTAAAATAAGTAACAAGATCAGTAACTTCGTTACTTTTTTATGTAACGCTAACAATCCTGAGCACATCATAATCATGGTGGAAGTATATCATGGTGGATATTTCCACCATAATAATTTTTTGTACTTATTAAATATATGTACTTTTTGTTATGTATAGTCAGGATCTAAAAAATTGCAACACTTTTTAGGCCCTGACTATACAAATCGACACGTATCGTCAGAACTTGAACGTGACACAGGCCACGTTATTAAGACTCGATCGATCCCGACTGAGATCTCGCTACTTTTGCGTAATCGCGTGCACGCGACCAAATAAAAAACAGCTTATCATTGTACGACGCGCGGCGCGCCGTTAAGGACAACGTAAGTGGGAATTACGCGCCGCAGAGGAATGACGCGGATGAAGATGCTATCCACTAGTCATAACAGAGTAATACTTGATGATGAAAAACGCAAATATATACGTTTGATATCACGCGGGCAATTAGCATGTATTGAAAAAAATAGAATAACATTACTGTTTACCGGCAAACTTGTAGGAGGCGTACATAAGAAAGATGGAGGGTGACCATATCTTTTTACACGCAATCACGTACACTTGGTTTGAGATGTTTAAAAAAAACTCCAGTTGTATCACATGATAATTTGAAATGTTGTTTATACATACACACATGCGCGCGCGCGCTAAATTTTTTGTGCGAATATTGATTACATACTTGTAAAAACAAATTATAATAAACTGAAAAAATATGAAATTAAATAATATTTTGAGATTTCAAAACACTCTTAATAGATATTATGAAATGTTTTTAGTACTTTTAGATTAAATATTGTACATATACATATATGGATCTAAGACAAATGTCAATAATTTTCGAAAATCTGCAATCACCGAAATATGTGTCTTATGGCTCTTGTTTATTCATCACTACTATCTCAAATTATAATGTCAGAAGCGAGAAAATGCGTATAATAAAAATTCTTGCAAATATATTTGAATACAGATATTTTTCAATAAAACAACGACTGCAATCGATAGAATAGATTTCTAAAATTTTGTTTTCAGAAAGAAATCAAATTATATTTTCTTCTATATATATATATATATATATATATATATATAT
>NW_017304228.1:456290-486359 GCF_001594115.1 Trachymyrmex septentrionalis | reverse complement strand
TATTATAACTTATTATTTTGTCACAATTAGAATATAGCTTACTTCTTATTGTTATACACAATTCATTTCCAGATATATAGTTATTTATTAATTATTAAATAAGGAACAAAAGGAGAACTTTTATATTTTATATGTAGGGTCCCTATTTTTGAAAAAAAATTATACGAAAGACTAGAGATATACTATAGTATACGTTACGTATAGTATTTCTCTAGTTGTTCATATATGTTTTTTTTTTCAAGAATAGATAAGGTTCAGTTCTATTAAGTGCGTTCTTTTATTAATATTTTTATACATATTTCCATACTCTTTGCAGGAATTTTTATCATGTATTTTCTCGTTTCTGACATCATAATATCTGAATTGTGAGGTAGTAGTAAAAATATTGAACAAAAGCTTCGAAAACAAGGGAAATGTTTATCATATAATCCTAATTTAAACAGAAGAAACTCTAGTTTTCTTTCTGTTATTTTACTTATCTTTTTAATGTTTATTTTTTGATTTATTGAGACGCCGCTGCGTCTATGGAAATTTTTACTAATCGAGCAAGTAGACATTAAAAAACTACATTTCTTAGAAATCATCAATCATTCAGACGCGAAATTATGAAATTTTATACTGTGGTTTATATAAGTTCTATTATCTATATTATGACAGGCTTTATTTTGCTGACTCTCGTTTAGATTTTACAAGAAAATTATCATACTTTTATTATAAATATTTAAGATTTTACTGCAAAATTTATTCGACTCGGTGACATCTTCGGGTTGTCCGAGTTGTCTTCATGGAATCTTACAATGTTTGATGTCTTTACGATATTCTTTTTGACATTATTTTTTCACGTGTCTAGCTCATGATTATTTAAGCAATAGATAAAGCAATCATATTTGTACAAAATTAGACCGATGTTTCCCACTTATTATGATGTAAAATAGTTCTATAATTATACAATTTATATTGCGATGCAAAAATTGTGATATAATTACAGAACCGTCTTTTTTTTCTTATTATATAATCAACCGATATGTGATTGTTGTTACTAATAAGAACTTTGTATTGCCAGGAAAGAGATATTTTAATGCAAAAAAAAAAAAAGAAAAATCTGATAAGAAAAACCTGATATATGCGATATCAGCGAAAATCTCAAATACTTATACAATTAAGATACAATAATTTTCTTGTCTAAACCTAAGCATAAAATAAAGCCTGTCATAGTTATTAGTCTCAAAATAAAATATAAAATACCTGATTGTTTGTACACGGAGAGAATTTTTTCTTAGTTTAGACCTTGAGAATATAATCGTGGGACAACATTGTATTTCCAATAATTTTAATGTAAATCTCTCTCATTCATTAATAAAACTACAATAAAGTATAAAATAAGTTTGATTAATTTTACCGAAGTGCATGGTAAAAATCTTTAAAATATTGTATTGCACCACAACTACCATATTTTCGGGGTAAATTTTAAAACAAAATTCCCTCCATGTGTAATAATCCACACAGCAGAAATATCCCGAATGTATCATATGGATATCCTAAAGACATTGCGATATCTTTAAGCAGTCCCTGTGATATAATTTGGACATTTCTGCTGTAGAGGAAAGATTGGAGACGTTTGTTGTGTTTCTCGAGATTTTTCATCCATTTCGTTTCCTCTTATATACACGCAACAGTAAGTCTCAAGCTACGAGCGTGCCCTCGGCTTTTCTGGGCAGGAAGATATCTATAATCATGTTTTTTCCCGTCTGGCGATAAAATATGTCGTACGATTCTCCAGTTAGCGGAGCCTCCAGTTTTACTTGATAATGAATCGAGTACGTGACACGCCCTATCTCCACATTCGCGGTTGCGAATGCAAAAAAATAAGTCTTCCTCCCCTTTCTGTTTCTCTCCCTCTATGTTCTCTTTTTCTCTGTCTTTACCTCTCACACAATTGCGAACGGTGCGGGTGGCAACATTATTCTACCCGAATCAGCGACGATTTTGATGGTCAGTCTTTCTTCTAGCTCCTATAATTTTTCGTTTTTGCTCTTCCCTTCCTTCGAACGCCCTTTCAAAACGCTCTTTGTTGTGTTGTTCAGGAATTTACCTAAAATAAAACACGTAAATTCGCGTGACGATACCATCGATAAGGAGGGATTAGCTAAAGACAATGCTAAATACGCCTGAAAGAAAGTGATCTTTCCAAGGTTTCTCAGAGAGATGTTTTTCTAAATGCGTTAGATATTCAGGTATTTCTTCAGTCGATGGTTTCCGAAAACCTGAAGAAGAGCGATAATGAAGAGCGAGAACTCAAGACAGTGACATCGCCTCTGAACTTGGCGCACTGAACTATATATCGGATTACTTATCAAAGGTCATCAATCTCTGGGTGGCAAGGTTATCGTTAATATTATCGTTTTAAAAAAGGCGGGGAAGTTTTTGTACGCGATCGGCATGGCTTAACTGGCCAGTTCGTTTAAAACGTTATACGTCAACGGTGACGCTCCGCCGCGTCGTCGACTTATCTGCTTGTGTCCGATTGAGATTTCTATTCAACCGCGTTGGAGATTCCAATCGTTCGTCTTTGTTGCTACGGACGTAGGTCTTTAAAGGACAGTGTCCTCCAGCAGTTGATTTTGATTTTGGAAACTGCTTTTCGAAAACCGAAAGACTCAGTTTTGATCGAACCTAAATTAAAAATTGAGATTCTCCTCTGATTTCGACAAAAATTGAGATTGCACAGTTAGTAGATTATTGTCTCTTTCACCGGTTACCCTGGCGATCGGTATGACGATCTCGATGACCGACACCGCCTTGGATATAGAGAAGAAGGCGATCGGGCGTTGCGCTCGACGCAGTCATCGTCTTCGCATCTGGATCTACTGCGGCATCTTCCTGATCAGTTCCGTCGGCTTTTACATGTTTTGGTACGCAGATGTGGTCAACAATTATGTGTTGTCGTCGCTGGAATTGCGTAACGGCACTCTCATCTTCGACTGGTGGGAGCGCCCACCCTTGAAGATGAAATATAATATCTATATCTTTAATTACACGAACGTGGACGAATTCGAGGCGAACGAGGCGAGCAAGCTGCGCGTCCAAGAGCTCGGTCCCTACGTATATCAAGAGACGATGAGTCGCATGAACGTGATGTTGCACGATAATGGCACTATCACTTATCAGACCAGGAGATCCTACAAATGGATAGGCGGGCGACCCGAGAACGATATTGTCGTGGTGCCGAACGTGCCGTTGATGTTCGCCACCGCATACGTTCGGGACCTGAGTTTCGCAGTGCGATTCGTTACTAACACGGTACTGTCGACTCTGCAGGAGCAGTCGTTCATCAGTGAGACTGCCAACGGTTTCCTCTGGGGATACGACACTCAGCTCTTCCACATGGCCAAGCCGTTGTTGATGCTGCAGCGGGACATACCCTTTGAAAAGTTCGGCATGCTGGCCATGGTGCGTGCGATTACATACGCTTAATCGCGAAGAGTTTTGAATCTTATTGAAAATTTTATTTCTACTTATGTCGGTATTCATATATAATCGGTTCTTATATTTAAGACAGTCTTAAGTACAGTCTTAAAATCTTATGAGCCAATCACAGAGTCATATTAGCATATTAAGTAATGTCTTAAGACGATCCAGAGAGAACAAGAAAGTTGAACTAATGTCAATTCGACGCCATATTGACCGAATTATATCATTTTTTTTTTTCTTAATTCAATCAATGTGACATTATCTTGACTTTTTTGTTCTTCTTGAAGAGAATAATTTAACTTAAATATCTTAATAAGAACTGATAATGAATACCGATTATAAAAATACCATTCTTAAAATATTTACTTTACAACGATAAATGCTTTTTCTTAAAAAATAAACATCACGAAAGGTAATTTTATCGTTATAGTGAAATTGTCTTTTAGATATATTAATATGATCTTTCAATTGCGATTAACGTGAAATACACATTTTTTTAAAATAGAAAACTGGTCTCGATAAGGATCGCATCACGATGCATACGGGATCGCGAGACAAGAAAAATTTCGGCATGATCGACCGAGTGAACGGACTAAATAGCCGGGTCGTTTGGGATGACGAGCAATGCGATAAAATTGAAGGCACTGAGGGTATATTTTCACCATATTTAATACAGGACACAAGTAAACCCCTTTACGTGTATGCTAAGGATATGTGCAGGAAGATACCACTCCATTTCGCCGAACAAGTGACTATCTACGACATACCTTCTTTAAGGTAAATAAAAAGTTAAATTTTGCACTTTAATGCATCACGATTTAATTGCAAATTTTGATCGCCAAGTAGAGAAAAGTTATATATATATATTCCTGAATATTTCCAATCCGAGTCTTAGGATATTCTTTATATAAATATTTTAAAAATTGTTCTAATTAGTTCCACGCTATTATTACATAATAATATAACCTTCTCACATTTCGAAGCGTTTTTTTTCTTATAAATCTGTCTGATAAAATGATAATTTCGGTTACGAGAATTTCTTTACAATTATTATTATTATTTATACTTTTGAGGCTTCCACGAGTACTTTCTATATAGAAGCTATCTGTTTCACGGATTATCTCTATGTGTTTATATTCATTCTTGAAATGCTAACGTTTCATGAACGTTACAGTTCACTTTATCGGAACGAGAAGCAGTCTGATACTGCTCCTCGCATAATAATAATAATAATAATTATTACTATAATTATAATAATAAATATAATAATAATTATTATGATTATCATTTTATTAAAGGTTTTTGTTTATAAAAAATAATTCGAAAATGAGAAAATACATTACTACTGTAGTGTTATTGAAAAATATAAATTGATTGAAGGCACGTCTCTTGACATGTGTGATTTTCTTTCTTGTCTCAGATATAAATTCACCCCAGATGCGTACAACTTCTCAAATAAGCAAAACGAATGCTTCTGCCCGAAAGTATATGATAAGAGAGTCTGTCCACCCTCAGGACTCTTTAACATGTCCGCGTGCAATGATGGCACGCCCATGCTCATATCATTTCCGCATTTTTATGGTGCCGACAAGTCTTTGCTGGAACAAATAGATGGTTTAAATCCTCGGCAGGAAGATCACGAGGCCTACGTAGACTTACATCCAGTAAGTCAACACTAAATTTTAACTATTGTATTATCACGATTAAATATTTATTTAACTTACAGAAATTTAATTTAATACTGACCAATAATTTAATAAAAGATTACTATAATTTTGAGTACTAAAAGCACTAAATAATAGTTTTAATATGCAAAACAAACAAGTAATTATAATTAATTATTGATCCTTGCAATATTAAATTTCTGTAAGGATAGATAATTACGTCGTGTCAATCGTTGTTATTTGAACCTTATGATTGATTTTCATTTCACGAGTTTTGGGAGCTTTCTAGTAGAATAGAAGATCGACATAAAAGTCCGTCTTTATTCGATATTTAGTGAGGACAAAGATAGAATGACTATAATAATTTGTGTTAAAGAATTGAGAAGCAACAGCATCTCCAGTCTTTATTACTATTTTTACAATCGAAAGCGAATAAAGATTAAACTCAAATTTCTATTTTTAGCGCCTAGCAATTGCCTTAGCCGGCCGATCGAGAATGCAATTGAACCTGGAAGTGCGAAGGGCAATCGGCGTGCCGTTTCTCGGGAATTTGAAGGATGGCATGATCCTTCCACTTATCTGGATCGAAATCGAGATAGGCGAACCTTCGGAACAATTGTTGAAAGTCGCCCAGAGCGCGCATTTCACAGTGGGCAATATCGAATTGGCTTTGCAATGGGGTACTCTGATAACGATGATACTCTCCTTCAGTGCTATGATTGCCTGTCTCTGGAAATCTCGCTCGAAACAGGATGTGGTTCTCTGAAGAAACTCGTTCGTTCAAAATAACCTTCTTGAGATGCTCTGAACGGAATGGAAACCGCTTGAACAAAATTAACGAATGAGCGAAAACCGTCGCGATCTATTAAAAAAAAAGAAAACAGGAATTCTGAGGTAATACGGATGTGTTCAAAAGATATTAGAACTATATTTAGTCTAATTTTTTAGACGTTTTGAATTTTTTAAACACTTCTTGAAGTTTTTGTGCTTCGAGATGTTCGGTTAAAGACAAAAGATGCCGATAGTTTCTCGTAAAGGCACGGAAAAACGAATTTGGGTCAAGTAAAACTCGGTAACGTAAATAATAATTGTTGTGCAATTAGAATAATGTACGTTACTGACAAACTATGCTAATCATTTCTATACAAAGAGAGTTTGTTATTATGAGGCATAATTTCAATGAGAATGAATAGATTGCTCGAAGATAAAAACGATAAAATGCTCATCCGTATGAAATTTTTTGCTAACAACGCTTTGCGGTTTGATAAAACGTTTAACAAGCGAGTTTATTCTAGATCTTAGGAATGATACGTCTATTTTTGTTTATCGCGAATAATAACGTTTTCAAAAATATGATAAAAATTTAAATATTAATATTCGTTCGCAAAGTTAAAGGACATTTTTTTTAACTGAAAAACTTAAAAACAATCAACAAGTTTCTAAAGCTCCCTTTTTATTCGTACGCGATCCATCGTGAAATCATTTAATATTGCGAATAATCAATCCGGCGAACGCAAAGTCTAAGAGAATGCCGGTGGACCAGTAATTCCTATGATAAGTTGACGTACCGTTGTTGCATCGTGAGAAAGTGACAGAGAGACACGCCCGCAACACGGCCAAAGTTATGATTGAGACTTTAGTGCATCAGAAATAATGTGTAATTATGCCGGCGGCGGTTGCGATCCGTCGATGGTTAGCATTTGTATCTCGTCGTGTTATTACTTGGCGGTGTCGCCGACCGCGACGGTGCGTTACATCGCGCCGTAATGATCGACCTGTACTTAATTAAGTGATGACGCACACGCGACAGAGAGCAGTATGTATTACATACGACCGTTCAATTAATAAGCTCGTTGTCTCAACGAGATTCGATACAGGTTTCTTTAATGTAGAATGTAAGATTTTTGTAGAATTAGATATGTATATAAATTCACATAAAAATATTTAAGCATTAAGGTTCACTTTGGTTGAATTTCTCTTATTTAATTAAATTTATTCGGCAGCGGTTCAAATTCGTATCATAATTATAACTTTTATCTTATTAGGGGCCCACGGGACTCGCGGTATTTATCGATGTGCACCACGTATTTACCTATCTTTCTCTAATTGTAATAAATCCAAATGCGGAGAGAAAAGATTTTCTGTATGTCTGATGTTGTATATATGTATGTATGTCTGATGATTGTATAGAGGCGCGAGAGTCGTTATTTTTCATTTTGCTGCACTGATTGAAAAAGAATTTATTTTAATACGGCAGATATTTATGTTTGGCATTTACAACTATCCCTACGACGACTTCCTACTTACCTTCGTAGGCGTCCTTGCTCCTTTTATCTCACACGCTTTCGAGAATTATCCTTTCACGGATATAAGAGCTAATTATATATCTATGCAAATCGTTCGTTACGCTTGATTTATCGCTGAATCGTCTACATGAGTTCACATTTCGATAACCCTAACAACACGAGATCTTATTTCATCGGAAACTTATTTTCGTATCAGTGTAAAATGCACCGTCTGCACGCACACACATCGTCCATCGTAATGCGTGTGGACGATAAAAGCATAATGTGTCGCAACGCGATATCACGCGAATAGGAGTGGAATAATCGTAACATCAAATCAATCTCTGTCGTATCGTAAAATTAATTCTATCATATATTTTCCTCATTCCTCCTGCATTCATCTCTCGGATGAGTCCCTAATCCTCTCTGTTCCTCGGACGCAAGAGGAACGCGAAAGGGTGAAAAAAAGTTCGAAAACATTTGAAAATTTCCAGGACAAAAGAGAAGAGACGTATAAGAATAAGGCGTGAGCAATAAATCAGAGTTGAAGAGTTCCTATTTCTTCTTCTCTCCTTCTTTCATATCTGGAATTTAAATCAAAATATCAGATTGGTGCAAAAGATTTATATTTATCAAAATATAAGTGAAAAGCATAATTTCCAGAAAATCCAATAGAAATTATCACTATTAAATTCCAAAAAGAAGTTTTCACTTTTTAAGAAACTTCAGCTTCGTTCTTATTTAATAGGAAAAAAAAAACGTTAAATCTTTTGCAGCAAGCTAATAGATTGTAAAACTCTACTTTTTCATAGAGTTTGCATACGCGTGTGAGTTAGTAAGGTTGAGAAAGAGTATAGTTATCCAACTATATAACGATTACGTTGACACCATTAACCAGATTTCTCACGCTCGCGCGCAATTTGGTATCTTTTGATTTTTATCATACAAAAGTAATTTATTTATTAAATCTAATTATGATCTACGTTTAATAATTATTTATAATAATAATAATAATAATAATACATGTACAAACGAATAACGAGAAATAGTACAATCTTGATAATTACAATCGGTAGACGACAACGGCCAGGTTCTATGTACAGAAAAAAAGATTTCTGTCGTTCCGCTGTTGCTGCGTCTCGATTGCACAAAACTACTCGTCGCAAACACGCTCGTGCAATCCAAATTGAAGTCGTGAACGAAGCTTGTCCTCGGAACAACGGCATGGACGGAATAACAATTTCATCCTTCATCCTTTACGTCAGTGTTCGCAGCGATAATTGCTTCGCACGATTAAACGATGATCCTTGAAGATCAATTCGATCGTGTGGAGCAAAGAGCAGCTCGTTATTAATATTAATAATCCTAATAAAAAGAACGGTGTTGCGTCATTATAAATCCTAATCGCCGAGTTTTCCCTAGCAATGACTCGACTTCAATTTCTTATTTCCGTGCAGTATTGTAAAAAAATATTATAGTAAAAAATTCGTCAGCTTAATTGCCCATTCCATAATGATAATGTCAAGGTAAAATAAAATAAATCTAAATATAAACATAAAATTCTATTTTTCGATTAATTTATCAGCTAAGAAGTCAAATAGTGAAATTTAAAAACCCGCGACAAAGCGCGGATCTTTCGCAATGTTTTCATCGGGAAGACCTAGATTTTAAATTCGCTCACAGATATTTCCGAGTTTTTTTCAACTCAAATTTTTAACTCGATCTTTCACGAAGGAAAGATCTGTGGATTCGTCACAATTACGTCTCGAGCAATAAGAGAAACAACGTCTACTCCACAGATCTCGAATTCGTCACCGACCGTTGCTCGCGATTAATTTGTACTCGCGCGACTCAACACCGTCTAACAAAACACCATCCCGAGAAGAAACACACGTAATATAAATAAATTTAATGTACCGACTGTCCGCATGCGACCCGATAAAATTCGTGTCTCATTGGGCAGCCTCTCCATCTTTTCTCTCCTTTCTTCCCAAATAGAATAAGTCAATGTCATTTTGACATCAAAATGATGCCAAAATAACTTCAAAATCATTAAAAGTCACTTTTCAATCATTTACGATTTGTTTGAACGTCAAAATAATGTTATCTGATGTCAAAATGACGTAACTTATCCCAGACAACACATCCAAAAAGGAGACGTAAGATGTCTTACAAACATTTTAAAGACATATCTTGGATGCATTCCATTTTGCACTTACAGCGCTTGTAAGCATTATTTATTTAATATTTGATAGGGCATTGATATTTAACAAGGATGAGAATTGATGCTTACAACGTGAAAACGGAAGCCCTTATATCTCGATTTTGGACTTTTCGTTGTCTAAGATTGTTCCGCTTTTTCTTTCTCTCTTGCGAAATTGAATGTGGAAATCCTAATCGAGAAATATAAAGCACATGCCCGTCGCCTATAAGATAAGTAAGATTATCGTACAAGTCCTCGCGAGAGGGTACACTCGCACGCTACCCGGCGCGCGACTCATCTCGCGGGGTGGAACTCCGAGCACTCGCGCACTCGTTTCGATTCCCTCACTTGTGACCCGGTTGGACTCTACTTGCTGAAAGCAGGATTCAGCTGACCGGTCTTGGTGCTCGTCGCGTTCGCCGGCAATGGGTTGCTCAGGTGCAGCTTCTCCTGGCGCTTGGCGGCGCGCGCCAGGCACATGAGAGCGCCGAGCAGGACGATCGCGCCGATCACGGCTAGGGCGCCGGACACCGCAGCATGGGCCACTGGTGGCAACTCTACCGCTAACTTCAGCAGAGAACGCATCTCTGGGGGTAGTTCGTCGACGCACTGTGCAATAGAAAAGAAAAATATGTTATTGATATCGGGACTGGATTTGGCTCCGTTCAATAATCAAGAAAAACCTGCTTTGCAACTATTGTAAAAATTCTTTTATATGATTGGTTTATACATTTAGATCTAATAAGGAACTAAGGGTAAGATTAATCATATTAGAGAATTTTACAACAGTTTCAAAGCTGCTTTTTGCTAAACGTAGCTTTTGTAAAAAAAAAAAAGAAATGCCTCTGTTTAATTCATCTATCCTTAAATGTAAAAAATTAAGAAAGAAAAGCTAAGTAAGAAGAGCGCCATTTATAAGATCAATGGAATAATACATATGTATTTAAACAGTGTACAAAGTTCGATTGTTAATTCAACTTTAAGCAAGGCTTAAAATTCTCTCCTTCTCTGTTTCTCTTTTGACTTTAGAGAGAAAAAAAAGGAAAGTAAGGGAGGGAGGAGAGAGAGGGAGAGGGAGAGAGAGAGAGAGAGAGAGAGAAAGAGAGAAAGAATTTTAAGCCTTGCTTAAAGTCAAAGTAACGTTGGTGCAATTGGACTTTATTCTAACATCTGACTTTGACCGTAAATGGCGCTTCTCTTATTTATGGCAGTTTCTACCAATGTAATTTAATTTTAACCTTGGTTCAATTAATTCTTTACTTTTCAAAGAATTAGAAGTTTCAAGCATTAATTCTATCAATGTAAGGTCAACTTTAATCTGAATTTATTCTGTATCTTTTTCTAATTTTCAAAATTAGAAAAAAATAACAATATTTAAATCAAGATTATCTTACGTGGGTGGAACCGGGCCTTAATTGACTTAATTATATATTTGATATAATCGGTCTTGTGTGTGTTTCTTATTATTGTTAAAAAAATTAATTAATTATTGTTGTTAAAAAAATTAACCTGAATAGATCGCCGAATTATTTTAAAAAATTTCTCTTGTCGCCACTAATTATACATTTCGGTAAAAAATTTTTTTTCAAATCATGTATTTTTCTCTGCCTTACAACACACTTAAGCATTTAATTATTTATAGGGCCAATCTTATAATTATATAATTCTGCATAACATGTTCATCGCGTGATCTCTCTCTATTTTAAAGGTTTTTTTATTGAGATTTCTTTTATCGTTTCATAACGTTTGAAAATATATAATTATATATAATATTGGTCCTGTCCATTAAGGTCAAAATAAATAAAACTCTAGATCATTCTATTTATACATGTATTGTACATAGTAATGCTCACAATTAATATGGATATATTCGTGTGCTAATTCCATGGATATTTCTCTCACTTAGGAAATATTTAAAATAAATAGTTAAATTAAAAATACTAAAAAACATAAAATTAAAAGAAGAATATTGGCTGCAATATACATTATGTATTAAGAATTAAAGAACATTCAATTCGATCGGATTTGATTTAAGGCAAGCTGTCGGCGAAGATGTAACCTCGGAACAAGAAGATCAATCTTCGTTTTCACATTTGTTTCAGCGAGAACGTTTCTGAAGATGATCAAATCAAAGTTCCTCGCAGTCTCGAGTATGTGCCGTCTTGAGTACAAAGAAAATTTTCAGAGTCGGAGAGTTTGTTCCCTCTCTTTTTTTTTTCTTTTTTTCTCGTCGCGGCGGGGACAACGTCAAACTCTTTATTAGCAACGTCGAGACAAGTTCCATTAATATGAATCATGGACGAAAAGCGTGCGACAATACTTCCTCCTCTACGTGCATGGTATTCAAACGCACGTCGTTGCCGAGCGGCGAAACGGCGAACGGCAGGCACGTTCCCGTCATTGTCGAGACTGCGAAGAGGCAGAGATGAAAATTTCACCTGCACAACTGACTCGAGGATGATGGCGACAATTTGTAAGCGACGTGGCGTTCCGTTGTCAGTAACGTAGACTATAGAGGGAACAAATGAAACATCCTTGAGGAGAACTCGATTCGCAAAACGAGCGTCACGCTTATTTGATCGAAGTGGCTCGCTCAATTATTCAAGATTTGGAAGGTACACTTCTCATGCGATTGCTAATGAATAATAATTAATGTCTCTTATAAATCTTATCCATCTCGATCTGCGTTTCTCTGTGCCGAAGCGTGTTATACTTTAGTATTTTGGTATTCACGAATCCTGTTTTGTCAATGAATGCGTCGTTTTATTTCCATTTTAAATGTTCATTTCGTGCCATTTTTCGTCTTTTTTCCTCTCATTTTACCATTCTTCCTTCGAAGTCAATAGTAAAGTTGGTTCGCACACTGACATGAGCACAGCAAGAATTTTCCAATATATTTTTTTAATATATTTTTATTTTCTTTTTATTTATTCATTTTTATGTGTTTTATATATGTAGACCCTTAAGGAGGATAAGCGAGTCTCGAACATCTTCTCACTTACGTTGAAGCTCTCATTAGCGCAATTAACAAAATTTTCACTACATTGGCAAACTTAATAATTGATTTTCTTAATAGATAATTTATTTATAACAACACGCGCGATTATCAACTATAAAAACAGCGGTATCTCTGTTTTTATCTCTATTTTTTACGTGTATCCTAGATTTAGGATTTATAATTTCACGCGCTGTGCTCATTTAGCATTTAACTACGTCTGCTGCGTGATAATTTACACTAAACACCCTATGATTCATACATAATTATTCAGCACAAATTAAAATTTTGCAGAAAATTGACTGCAAATCCGATATGTAATGCGTTTTTTCAACATCGTGAGTAACAACAGATAATAATCAAAAATTCCAACAATCATTACAAGAGATTCATTTCATCAAGGATACTGTAATTATGAATATATCACATAATGCATTAATTATCATGTGATGTTACGTACCATATATAAATAGCATTATTATATTATATTATTAGTATTCTTATATAATTACTAACACAAAATCAATGGATACTCTAACAGCATAGACCTTCAGAGGATGTCTTGAGGATGTCCGTAAGTCCTTTGAACATCCTAAGGACATCCCTAGGATGTATCCCAGATAAAGTGTGCTATTAGGATATCTAATAAAATCTATATGACAATAGTGCTGGATATAATTAAAAAGTATCATATACTTACATCCTCAAACCACATAATGGGGAAAATAATGTCGGGGAATGAAGCGACCTGCTTGATATCTCGCACCTGGCTAACTGCGAGATTAATTTGTACCCTCGCTCGCGCCTTCATAGCCGTGCCCATTATAGGCTGTACGTCAATGTACAGCTGATGTTTCTCGGGATCCGGCGGAGATATGCCTGTCACAGCCTCCCGTAAAGCTGGATCAGCTGAAAAAACAATCAAACAGGTAAACAACGTGAGGTTCTAAATCACTCGACAGAATTAAGCTATTATTATTATTTCTCTCTCTCTCTCTCTCTCTCTCTCTCTCTCTCTCGTGTTATCTTATATCACCATTAATTTGAAAAAATTATAATAATTGCCATATTAATTTGCGTATATAATATGTTCCCTATCTAACTTTTTTATATTATTATGTATCGTCGTTTATTCGAGAAAATTCTGCTTAATTTATATATATATTTTGTTCTTTATCAAACTTCTATTTTATCATACTACACTTACTGTCACGTTTAAAAATTCTTTTTTGCTTATTCTTTATTTGTTATTCTTTGTCTTCTTTATATTCTTAGAGAATTTATCCTAGAATGTAGAATAAAAATGTTTAATAAAAATGTTTTATTTATCTAATCTATATCTGTTTCTACAAAATTAAACTTACTATTAACATCACATTTTTATGAATAATTACGATATAATTTCTTCGATTTTTGATATTAAATTATCTTGTAAATTCGTAAAACTAGTTTATGTTTATTTGACGTGAATCAGCAGAGATGCCAGTTTAATCATTAGTCTAGTTACGCTCTTTACATAATAACATTGCTTCGTTGCTTCGCAGTGTCAAAAGTCACCACGTGCGGTTACACGTACAAAATGGACGTAATGCACCACAGTTAAGTGGCGTTTTATCATCAGTCGAGTGGTTTAAGGACCATATTTAAGATTCTTAATTTCAAAACGCATAAATAGAAAAGCAATGATATTCTAGAAATGGAATTCTATCCGTCTTTTCCATTTTTTAAAATAATAATTAAAAAATTAAAATAATGATGCGCGCGCGACTTCTCTTTATTATTTTCGCATTTATAATTAAATGACTTTTAAAGCAAGCGTTTATATCATTATTAACATAAAATAACATTTAATCGTTGTACTCTTTTTTTCGAAGAATGCAGATATAGGTGTCATTTATAGAATATTTTATTCGTAAAGGAATTTGCATTAAAGATGTCTTGTGTTATTTGAATGAAATCGAGTATCATATTTTGTATAAGGTGTTCCAAATTAGGAGGAATAGTCCCAAATTTGGTCTCAAACTAAGAACATGATTATGAATTATCTCTCTTTTTTAAATGTGAAAATAATAAATATAAATAATAAGTAAAAATAATAAATGTGAAATATAATTTTCAATTTTGTAAAGAATTTTATGTTTTTTTAATTAAAAATCCCGATATTATTCATAAAATACAGAATAAAAAAATACAATTTAAAAAAATAAAATGTGATCTCGTAACTTGATGTAATTGTTATTATAATTTCATATAATAATGTTATATTATATTAATTATATTAGTTTTTGACTTATATTTTGTAATTATTAATCATTTAAAAATATAATAATATAACATTGTTCATTTATTTTATAAACAATTACAAAAAAAGTTTATTTATAAAAATTTAATTACGACAGTTAATATCGATTTTTTTAAACGTCCCTCTCTCTCGCTTAAGAAGTCATTCATTTAAATTTTGTGTTAGACAAACGAAATTGAGTATCTTGCGCATTTTATTTTACGAGAGAACGATTTCACACGACGGTGAAACTAGACTTCTATTGGAGCGTCGTCTAAAATCTGGAGCGTTGAAAGTAAAAGTTTGCGCGATGCGAAAATATATGCGCGATAAATGCGAGAGGAACAGTTCGTATAATATTTCGTGGGAGAATCACGGCGGATGCGTGAAAGAGATTGTGCCTAGGAAAAATAGGTCTCATAGTAACAGACTGTTCGACCGACTCCAACTTCTAGTTATAGTCGCACAGAGCCGGAAGCGACGCGACAAGTAGATCTCGCTTACGAAACTAGCACGCACGTAAGCGATCTTCGTTAGCCAGCCTGTCGGTCGGTCGGTCGGTCGATCGGTCGATTACCTGTTCTGCGTAAAGAAAAGGAAACACGTGGGCGCAAGAAGATGAAGAATTGGTTCGCTTGACAGCGACTAGGAAGTAATGACGAGAGATCGCAGACACATAGATGAAGCGTCGATGACGTGAGGAAGGAAATGTACGGTATGTTGCATATACGACGCAAACAGACTTATCGCGATAATCTGCTAAGAAAATAATTCCCGGCAAATTATGTATTGTGCTTATGTAAGGCGATACACTTTTACATACACGCAAGAGATTGATCGCGTAACGATCGACCCAAACGATGTTTAGATTCACAGTGTCAGATATTCATGATATGATACGTTACGTCAAGTATCGGATGATGTGCATCGCGTTCCACGATTAGCAGAGCTCGCAATTGCTCGCAATAAATCGTGGGAATAATAATAATAATAATAATTACAGCAAAAACAAGTCGCAACACTTGCTGTGTGTTACTCAATCATTTCGCATCTTGACGCGAAATACAATATCATCCGATATATCATCCGACTTTATCGCAATTAACTTTGATAAATACGATAATTGCCAATAAATATAATAAAAATATCTCGTCTCGAATCTCATTACGATAGTAATTTGTAAATGAGGTTTCGTCGATGAGACCAGAACCGCAGATTACGTGACACTTACCGAGGTAGAAATGCGGGAAAGTGATGAGAACTGGCGAATCGTACTGGCACAGGGAGACGTTGAACGTGCCCTCCGGTGCACATGGTGGTCCAGCTGGACAGTAACACTGCTGCGACGCCATGTTTTCTACCGAGGTGAAGACATTCGTCGGCGGGGCGAATCTGTAGCCAGGGACTCCTCCGGCGGCTATTACTTCGCGCTAGAAAACAAAATTTTCTTTGATGCGCGAAGACCAAAGTTAATACTTTATTGAAGGCATTGATTCATGATTTGTAAAATTAGTACCGCCCTTTTAAATAAGTAAAAGCACAGCTTACACGGAGAAAATGATTGAGTAATTTTTGTCTCACAAGAATATATCGTATAGTAAAAATATTCTGGTTATTTTTGCCAAACTTATGACAAACTTTATTTGTTTCTGAATATAAAAATACCGAGAGATATAAAAGGTAAATATTACAATTATAATAAATTTATTCAAATGATTATTTTCAGAAAGGAAGTCATACTTTATTCTCAAGATTATAAACATGTACAAAGTTCGAGACTTTATACACTTAAATTTTTTACCGCGCAGTAAAGTAATTTTATCAGCGTAAAAAATACTCATTGATAAAGTAAGTTTAATCTTTAGTAGCATAAAATTTATAACTTTACGAAATGTAAAAAGTATCTAATAGTATAGCTATACGATGGTTCATTTTCTAGAAAAGTAAAGTAAATTTTACATAAATGGGCGCCTATCTCTATATGGATCTTTTAATTCTATAAAATTTATTAAAATTCTAACACATATTAATTTACGTTTTTCTTCGTGCGGAATTAAAAACAAAACTGAAAACTCTAAGCGACGTGAAACATATTAACTTTATGTTTCTTATATAATATTTAGCTAATCCATTCAAGTTTCGCATCGAAATTAAAAATAAAATTAAAATTAAAATTGCCGACCCAAATTATTAAAAAATATGTTACTGATTTTTGGTATTTTCAATATTTTTATTCAAATAACGTAACAATTAGGGAATGTTCAATTAAATTAGCAAAAATTTTGAAGTCTTAAAAATATTAATTGTTCATGGTTCACAATGCAAAAAATAACTTTGTTTTTAGCATAAAAAATTTTATTTAATCAAGATATTGATCGACATATTAATATTATTAATTACTTATTCATGTTATTCATTATAATATTATTACCCAAGCAGAACAACAAGTCACGATAATGTCAAAATGACATTAAAATGAATCGAAAATGATTGCAAAATTTTAATAATCATTTTGGAGTCATTTTGACATCATTTTGACATTATAATGATTTGTTATTCTGCTTGGGTAAATTATATAGAATCATACACTATGCAAACAAAAAACGGAAATGATTTTTTTCGACATTCTCCTACTTTCATACTTTATCACCTCGAAAAATGATTAAGTCGGAGTTTGAAAAGGTGATCAAACGCCTCTGGTCGTATCAGTTGAATAATTAAAGACGACCAACAAAAACACAAACCTGATAAACCAGCGGCAACGTCCGGCAGAGATCTTTCTCGAAGACCTTGAGCACGGTCTGCTTCGTGATATGAGGCGGGAATATGCTGCCATCGGTGCCCATGATGGAGTCGCATTCCTTCGTGGTCCAGTGGCCGAGAGCATCCTTGCCGTTCCACCTGTCCATTAATCCGAATTTGGTGATATCAGTACTGCCTGTAAACATCGTGTACAGATCTGTCCCAGTCGCGTTCTTGCCATAAAGCAGACCGAACTGATCGTACGGCAGCTTTTGTTCCTTGGGCACAACGTCCTTGGCCAGCTTGAGCAGAGGGTCATCGTAACCCCAAAGTAGCTGGTCGACTGACACCTCGACGAACGGCTTGATTTTCAGGATGTCCATGATGGACGCCATTGCCAGTCGCAGAAAACGAGCGGCATGTTTCGACTGACTGGTAGCTGATAGCATAGGAACGTTCGGAACGACCACCAAATCATCATCGGAACCGGATGACAGATTCTAACATTTTGATGGGAAAAGAAAGAAAATGAAAATCTAACCGAGTGAAAAATCATGACTGATTGAATGCAATAATGGGAAAATTTGTAGAAGAATAAATATACGATAAAAATCTATTTTAGAATAGAAAGGAATAAGGGTTAACAATAATTAAACCTTAGTACGTACGATGATTTTTCGGTCTTTTATTACACACGATAGATGTTTCTATATTAATTTCAAACAGACAAAATTAAAACTACAGTTTAATAATTAATTTAGTAATAAGCAAATTACACACTATTAGTGTATCTTTAAGACATACTAATTTTTTATTTAAAAAAGTTTTATGTAAACGTTATAACTAATTACTTAATGCTTCCAAGTTTCCGAAGAAAAGAAATATGCAGAACACGAATGACTCAATCGTGTATACTAAGAATTAACATACACATACATACGATAAAAAGTTAATAATAGCATATTATTATATAAAGTTTAAAAAATTCTACACAAAGTATAAATCTCGCGTGTATAGAAAAACAGCGCAATCGAATAAAAACAATTAAGTAAAAAATAAAAATAATAATAGAAAATGAAAGAATACGTAACAATGCACGGTAATAAAATAATTTGCGAAAGAAACAGAGACCGTTCAGACAAAGAATGAAAATCCACATTAATTCGCGAACCGTTACACAGCATTCGCATAATAAATATTTTCTTCCATAAATTTTCTCTCGAAGCAAGAAATAGTCCGTGTACATATTGTCTTTCTTGTCGCCAAGTTATACGATAATACACTTGACTACGCCGTAGAAACGTTTCTCTGAAACGTCGAATGTAGAAAGTTACGGCAGTGATTTCGATGCGCGAGCAAGAGTAGCCGTGCAGCCGCAAGTCGACGCGGTTATGACGGATTTAAATAAACCCGGAGGCGACGTGACGCCTTCGATTGTCATTCAACGTGGATTCACCGGTTTTTTTTTTCTTAGTAGCCGACGTTATTCTCGTGCTTCTTGGATAAACGAACAATCAAAGATCGTAATACATCCTATGCGTTAAAGACGCGCATCTTGAATACTAATCAAATGCTACTTATAATAAGAATATCTCAGTCTCAGCTGTTTTAATGGATCACCTTGGAAAATATTCGCGTGAAAAGAAAGCTAAGCAATAAATATTTATATGCTTATATAAAAAAGTTAAATATTTATATGTTCATATTTTGTTGAAAGCAACGACTTATTGTATAATTAAAAGATACATGATGTAAGTTTAGAAAAATTGCGATTTCAATACGGAAAGATATAAATTTTAAATAATTATAATTTCAACACGGAAATTAAACGTTTATTAAAAGATCAATATTGATATACCTATATCTAAATGTAAATCAAACTTGGTTTAAACGAAGAGAGCGAGAGTTATCAATTAATATTACTGCTGTACCATTAATTAGACAAGAACTTACCGAATTAAAGACGAACGTCTTCTTGACTTTGTAGGTGACCGTTCCATTATCGTTGAATTTGATATCCACCTTCTCCCAACGTTGTTCATAAACGTATGGACCCAACTCCTGCAGCGCTGGTTTCTCTCCGTTGTTCAAAAATTCGTCAGCGTTCGTCACATTGTAGATGTAAATTTGCATACGTGGCACGACCGGCGGCTGCTTCCAAAATTTGAACGTGCGTCCGCCCTCTCGTATCGTAAGCTCCTTGTCCAGGATTAAGTTGATAAGATTCGGAAATAGAACCGCCAGGACGGCAGCCAGGATTATTAGCAAGACTCCGCACGAAACGGCCGCCCCTGAGGAAGAGGAAGGAAAGATGAGTCACTGCCGTTAGTTAGAAGTGCTCCTTAGTTTTTTTTTTTTTGCTTTTTTTGGTTTTTTCCGCTGAACGGAATTCGCATTAAAAATCATGAGGCTCAGTATGTTAAAATAAGTAAAAATACAATAGAAAGGAATTCAAAATTCTCGTTATATTTGTAGCCATTGTAGTCAAAGTACAAAATTAATTTATTTCGATGTACATTGTATGAAAGAAGAAAAAGTTTCTCGTCATTTCATGCGGTATTTCTGAAGTAACGGCAGCCTTAAGAACCGTAAAGCATCGTGTTTTAAGAATTTACTCCTGTAGTTACATATCCTCATGAAATCAATTCAAAAAGTCGAAGGGGGGCATAGAACCGGCAAAATTAATTTATTTCACGAAAATACGGAACTTCCGTTTATTTTTATTCCATTTCTGTCGGTTCTTTCCATATAATCCTTCATTTTTACACTTTGTGTCAGAGATAACAATCCCGGAGACCTGGAGTAATTAACAAGTAACACGATCGATCTTTCGAGGTAATCATGAATGTAATTATGTCACGACTTAACGACCTTCGATCGAGGTTATCGACCTAATGATCGACTCGATCAGCAGGAGTCAAATACAAAAAGGAACAAGGATAGCTGGTTTTGTAAAAAAAGATGTCTTATGCGTTTCCTTGAAACGGTCGTCTTCCTTCCCGCCACGCATATAATATCGCGGTTATATCCCGGGGGGATAAACTTTATGTCTCTTTTAATGACCGTATATATATATCAAACTGGATCGACGATTAGGATTAATCGGTTATCCCGGTCCTATCTCAATTAACTACACTATATATAAGAATCCCATTTAATTGAATCAATTGATCTCTTATTTGGGCAAATAAATTTTTGATTGATGCAATAAAATAATTTAGTTAAAGCGAAATTGGTTATTGTTTCATTTTACTTGTTTTTATAACATACGATCCTTTCGCGATGCTTGCTTTTTGCATTTAGCATCTTCGTTCTCTCTCTTTTCAACGCCTGAATATATATATATATATATTTATTCCTTTTTAAGTACAAACATTTTTGAAGATTTCAAGCGATGCGAACAAAAACCTATAAATAATGGGATTCTCAGTGCACAATGCAACGAGTCCATTTGATTGGTTGAAATAGAACCGAACAACCGTCAATCGTAAATGTCAACTCGTAATCTGATACGAGTTTAAGAAAAAATCACTAGATGTAAACCAGTTGTGGGCATTTTGCACCTTTCGCGTGAATATTTATCCTTCTGTACGGTCCGTTCATGTATTGCATGTTATTATTTATACACTTATGCGGCCGTACGCTTAACGCTCTGCAGTTACTTGCGGTAAGCAAGTGTCTGGTAACCGGTTAATCATAAAGATGTAATGCTAAATCAAGGATTGAAAACTCGGGATAAAAGACTCGTAAAAATATATTAGAATTTTAATTATTCCACGTGGAAGAGATCGAAAATAATTATGCGTAAAAGCGATGACAAAAACGCTATCAGAATCATCAGAGGAATTTTATAAATGTAGACGTATAAATGTAAGAAATATATCTTTCCTATTTTTTTTTATTATAAAATATATAATCTTATTATTTTTTATTTATGTCCTTAAATTTCGTATTACTTTTACTTTTTAACCTGTTTAAATTAAATGTAAAATCTGTTGATGTTTTAAATTAAACATACATCCTTGATTTTATTTATGTAAAATCTTTTGATATATTCTCATGCCTTGATCGCACGAAAAATTAGGAAATATTAAAAAATTCAAAAATTTATCCTTTTTGGCTATTACCTAAAAAAGTGTTAATATGGCCAAGACCTTCACCTCATTAATCAAATCGTGAATTTTGTTTGATTCTCGCATATCACACTTGCGGACAATTATAACTGTTTAGCAATAAACATCTACGTGCCAATTTTCATGGCAAGGCCAGCTATTACATAAATTTCACGCGACATTGTGTCAGAAAAGCGTCTCACAAGATTAATTGTCATTAGATTAACATAAAACATACATTTAATTTTCTTATCAATTTAAGTAAATTCAATATTTCAAAAATCACTCAATATTTCTCATTATTTATTTATTTCTTCAATATTTAATATTTCTTATTAATTTAGATAAATTTAGATAAAAATTCAATATTAATAGCTATATAGATACTCTCCACTTTAATACATTTATAGAATATACCGATTTTTTGCATAATTATCTACATTTAACAGCTACTGTATAAATACATTAACAACTCTTATTGTTAGATCTTTATTAGATTCATAGAACGTTTACGTTCTTCGTGCGATGGTCGTCAATTGCGTTGTTTGTCTTTCTCACGTTATTTGTTTTTCGAGCAGGGTTATCAGCCGAACTCTTTTTTAAAAATACATGTACATACTGTTTTTGAGATCGTAAAGTCTCTATTTTACAACTGCATAAGCGTAGTTGCAAATCACTTACAACTACGCTTACATAATTATAGAATAGGCTTTAAACTTCTGGTTCAATAATTAAAATTTTATATTTATAAAATTATATTAATAAGATTTTTGTCAATAAAATTACATTGTAAAATTTTTATTTTATTAAACCTATATTTAGGGCATACAAAGTTATACATCCTTCTTCCATCCCCAAATCATCATCTTTTGAAAAGTATATGTATAGTGTACTCTCTCTCTCTCTCTCTCTCTCTCTCTCTCTCTCTCTTTTTTTTCTCTCTGGTTTTTTCAGATGTGGTAACCTTATTCGCGAAGCCTGCGGGTCCATTAACACGTCGATATATCGCGTTCCTTTTCGTCCCTCACAACGAAATTACAAAACCACCGCCTACGCGACACGCAAGCGGAAGAAAGCTGATCGGCACTCGATGCATCAATGCGCGAGTACATCGGTCTCGCTTTCTAGTAGAACCAAGCAAAGTCGCGTTTGCACCTGACGGAAGAAATGCAGGATTCTTATCCCCCCTTCTTTACCCCCGTTTGTTCCGACTTTTCTTTTCCTGCTTTTCACGCGAGAGCACATATTTACTTCACAGTCCCGCAGGATGATAATTTTTGCATGGTTGCGGTTGCATCTTTTTATATTGAAAGAAATAACGGAACCGGATGTGTTCAGATCGCAATATAAGGTGAAACCGGAAGCGTAAATAATCATGATTCTCGAAATTTATGAAGCGAATTTATTAATTTTCTAGATCTCAAATATATCTCTGGAATGTTTTCATTCTCTTTTCTTGTTGAGTGTTCACATCTTACATCATATCCGGCTTATCAAATGCAGACTTTTTAGTCATTATTCCTAGTTAGAAGAATAGAAAACTCAGGGCTGTTGAATTTTTCAATTTAATTCCATATTTTTCCACGCAATACGTATTTTGTGATTAAGCATGTAAAAATGTGAATTGTTTTATCTATCTTCAGAATTGGATTGTGCTATCAAGTAACGTAAATGTAACGTCAAAATAAGTGAGGTAGAGAAAAATGTGAATAATCATTCTCATGAGAAATACGAACAAACATTTTCATAATATCTTATGTTTTCTTTTTCTCCTCGAAACCGTAATTCTTGCTTGCTAGCTTGCACGTTTTGCTCGCCGTCGCGTAAACTCGAGCGAGGGAATTTCTCTTATTCCGAGGTGTTGCGACCGTGCAACCATGTGTTTTCGAGTACTTGACCTCCATTCCCTTCTTAGCGCCGTCTAACTTCGTGAATGGTGCGCGATGTACAGTTGCGATGCACATCGTAATTCCGTGCATTGCGTCTGTGAAACAATAGCGTGTTAACTGCGAGTGACCAATTGGGACATACGCGAGAAGCCTGAGTGTACACGATCTTATATGCATTATACCTACGAGATTACAATCGAGCGTCTGACTCTAGATGTATAATTAATATTGCCGAAAATTATTTATTTTATATCTGCAAAAAGAATATTTATTTTATATCTGTGTAATTTTTTTTCGAAATGTAGGAAAGACCCGTTTTGTTGAAAATCTAGAAATTTAATTAGATACATATAAAAATAATTTTGTTGAATTATTAAATTAATTAAGTAAAACATTTAAGTTGATGACAAGTGTTGCTAAAAGTTTTAACATTTATCAACTAATTTGAGTGTCCTATATAATTATTTTGGTCCAAACAAAATTATGTTTAAATCTACATATCTAACTGTATACATTTTTATCTGAAAAATTTTTTATAAGAACATGTATAAGTACATATTATTATATATTGAAATATGTCCATATATTTCTTTTCTTTTGTAAAATTTTTGTTTTGTATGAAAATAATAATAATCATAACAAGGGGACATAAAAAATAAATTAAAGGAATAATTTTTTTTTACAAAAAGTTTGAAGGAACAAAAAAGATTGCCCATATATTGTGATTAACGATGTACATATATATATGATTATAACACCAAAAAAATATTCTGCTGTTTAATGGTTCTGTGTTAATGTCAGAGGATTTTTCATTTATATACAACCTCAAAAAAATCCACAAAATATTATTTTTTATTATAGCTCATGTGTTCTTATTTTTAGATGAATACATGTTATAAAATACACTCGCCTAATTTATGTAAGATTTTTTGCTTGGAGAAAGTACTATTAATGTTGACGATTAATGCAAAACTTTGGACTGACTTAGAATTCAGGTCTCCATTCATAAAAAGTATAGACTATACGTCGAATCAGCTTCCAAGTAATATATTCAAAAACCCGGTCATATTTAAGAAACACGTGATCATTATCAAAGGACGTTTACGCAAGTGCGCTGAATTCAGAATCGCGTGGCATTCCCTGTCGTGATTATACGTGAAAAATCAGCGTAAGCGTAAAAATCAACTGTCCCGGAGATCTTGCGACACCTCTTTGTGTGCCGTGTGTGACCAATTGTTTGGCTAAAAAGTCGTTTGCGTTTTCAGTCACGTAGAATGATATGCGGGGCGCGACCGCGGCCTTCAGAACGAATGATTCCATGCACTTTGCAACGTTCGGCGGACATGATCGGCATGAGTGGTCCATGTGAACAAGGCTTAAGTCTCAAAATGCATCTCAAATGCAGTATACATTGAAAGAAAAAATAAATAAATAAAAATTAATATTTCACTCGTTAGATTTCCCTTTCGGGCGCGGCTCACGAGGAAGGGAATAAAAACTACTGCGCGGGTTTTGCAGCAATATTGAATGTCAAAGACAATTGATTGCGCAAGGAGAAGCGCAGGGATGAAGATGAGGGGAAGAGAGACGGGCGTATTATTAGCCCGTCGAAAAATTGCACGATTCGCTTCGAGACATCGGATATTGCATCGCGTGTAATTATCGATCGGCAAAGCGCGGACGGACGATTACAGATAATTTTTATTACCAGAGTTGCCTTGGGACACGTTCCCGCTGACATCGCGGTCAGAAGTTTTAACATCTTTTAACGAAATTGCAATTTGATATACAAATGTCATTGCTTGTATTCTTTCCTGTTAAAACGTTTCTCGAGGGATAGAGCGGCCTCGATGATCTTGTGAACATCCTATAGAAGGGCAATATATCGATCGTCCTTGTTCGAAGACCATGACAGCTCCAAAATGTTGTTCTCCTGGTAAACGCGAAATCGGTGGTCGACAACCATACACGCGCATCGACTGCATATGCAATAAGCGACCTCGTCGTCATGTAATAGCTTCGTTCTTATAGGAGAAAGGATGTCTTCGCATGACAAATTCGAGTCGCACGAGACCGAATACCTCGCAATACACTCGACGATCGATGTGCATTATGCATTCAAGTACTTGCAATATTTTGTAAAATAATATTCCGCAGACTGCATAATGTCTTCAATTTCTATTTACTTATATCCTTTAAAAATAAAAAAAAAATCAATTTTTTATGTGTTTCTTATATCTTTCTACGTTGAAAAACAATGTTTCTTTTTAGAACGTTACATTTTCGGAATCGTTACTTCGTTAAAATTGTAGCTAAGTTCTCAATCTTAAAAAAGAAACATAAGTCAATTTAATTAATGATGCCGAATTTGAGTCGCACGAAACCGAATGAATACCTTGCAACATACTCGACGACATTATCACAAGACGGCAAGACAATCGACGTACATTATACTGGGTTATGCATTCAAGTATATAACTTCAATATTAAAAAAAAAATTTGCTTCCGTTACACGTAATGGAAGCAAATTTCAAGAAGAAAAACATTAAAAATATTTAATGTTGTCAATGAAAATGAAGTTATAACTTAATTTTAATGTTTATTTATATTAAATTTCATGCAAATCTATATAAAATTTAATAAAAAATATATTAAATTTCGTAAAATTTTATGAAAGGTACACTAAATTTCATGTATACTTTTCAGTTGCAGATACATTAAATTACATTAAATTTAATTTATAAAATTGAATTTAATTTGTGTAACACTTAAAAGTACATTAAATTTCATGACATTTTTAACAGTGTTGCAATATTTTATAAAATAATATTCTGCGGATCATGTAATGTAAAATGTCTCTAATTTCTGTTTATTTATATCCGTAAAAAATAAAAAGAATTTTATCTCTTTCTTATTTCTCCTTACGTAAAACTCCTTACGAAAAACAATATTTTTCTTTTTTTTTAAATTCTCTACATTTTCGAAATTATGGTCTTCAAAATCGCAGCTAAATTCTATACGTTAATTTTACAAATTAACTTAATAATACTGAACGACCATAATATTAGTGATAGTCGGATAAACAAAACTTTCTAAGTATTAAGCATAATTTAGAGTCTAAACTTTAGATCCACGATTCGGCGAATGAATCGTGAGAACGAGACGAACTCGTGGAAAGATCACGACGAGCGGGTCTAGCGAATCGATCGAAGGCGAGGAACGTGCCCAGTTTTAAGAACTGAAAGTTAATGTTGTTCTTTCAAGGCTTGGCAAGGTTCGGGCATAGAAGAATCTCGAGGTATAACGATGAATTAATCATGCGAGGCACACGTATATACGTCAATTGACGTCACAAGACTGACCTTACAAACACCATATACGTGTTATAATACGAATATGGTTCGCCGTTGACTCTTTTTTCGCCTGATTATCATGGCCAGTCGACTTTTTATTACCGATTAATTAAGGCAACTTGGATCAGGAATCTCGATGACATGACATACATTCACGCGCGTACAAAAGCAGTGAAAAGTATTTATAAATGCAAAATTGTGACCTTTCAGAAGAATTACTGGTTCAAGGTTTTCATATGTATGACTTCTTAAGAAAAGTATGGAATGTAAATAAATATTTCGAAATTTCGCACGTTGCGTAGAAGTTGCAGCTTTAAAATATTATTAAGAACGATAGCAAAAAAAAATATTTAAAATTTAAATCGTACGATACTCTTCATTAATGCAATTACTGTGAAACTTGGAAAAGTAAGTAATGGCTTGAAAAACATAAAACACACCGAGGACAATTATAACTCTCCATCGGCCATGTGGAATTTTACACCTTCCGTCAGCAAATTGATTCTCTAAACTTCAGAAAGGATTTTTATTGCTCCGGCCTGTACAAAAACTTAAAAAAATTCTTGTATACTTGTGAAAGCTTTAAACAAGTTTTTACTCTCATAAAAGTCGGAGTGTATTTTATATTTATTTCTTCCAGATTTAGAGATATGCGAATCAAGATGTGAGGTCGTATAAAATCAAATCGAATCGAATCGAAACGAAAATTTTTTATTTGAAAACGAATTGAACTTGAATGAAATTTTCTCGGACTTCCATTAAAAATTAATTTAAAAGTAATATAGTATTTCAATAATGTTCCAGATTTTTTTTTTTAAATAAACGTCCATAATTCGGGAATCCATGAAACATCCGTTCTATCATTAGAATGGCAGTGGGAACTATAGTTTTAATCGGTATTACGACTCTCTTTTAAATGAAGTAAATATAAAATAGATAATTGATTCGAAATCGAATTATCAATGTAAACAATGTGAATCTAAATTTTTCTTTTAGCTTCGAAAACAAATTCGAATCGAATCCATTGTAATTCAATTCGATTCAAATGTGAACTATTCGCATACCTCTAATTTAAATTTGTTCACCAGAATTTATAATAAAAAAATCGACTCTAATTTGACCGAAAGAGAGTTAAATTTGCGCCTTTCCATTATTATTATTATTATTATATGTTGTGTATGTATGGAACTTTTTCGTTGCAATAATTTATATAAAAAGAAGGCAAAACTTAAAAAAGGCAAAACTGGTTATATCTGCGATCGCTGCCTAAATATTTAACGTAAGGATTGCTTAACATTAAATTTCGTAACCCAAGCAAGTCAATTATTTATTGCAATTATAGAGCATTTTATTTCTTCCTTACTTACCGTAATATCATTATTAAATAAGTTACACAAGATTCGATTATAACATGCATTCGACATAATGCTCATTCTATAATAGCATAAAAATTAACTGATAACAATCAAATATGAGGAGAATATTCGACTGTGATTGATAGATTTTCACAAACTCAACTACCAACAACTACGTTTACGTAATTATAGAACGAGCATAACAATGACTATTTATGGCTTCCATGTACCAACGCTATCGTTATCGTTACCGCCGATAGCTCAGCTATCTCGAAACGGCATTTCGACCGAATTCTTTCAACATAAAAGAATCTTGCAACGCACGCGCTTTCGGTAGTCGCGCGGTGCAGCCGGTCGCCGCTTTCTAAATTTCCACGCAGCAAAATCGATACCGCGCGATCTAGAGCGTAATCGTTGGCCCGCACACCTGCATTAACGTCGTTAGCGATAAATACACACGTTATTTATGCTAACGTGCACTGTGCGACGATGCACATATTTACACACCTGTGTGCGTGCGTATGTGTATATATATATATATATATATATATATATATATGAATACATACACGACGCGTCAGCCGTGGAGACTTTAACGAAGCGAAGCGGTAATAATGGTCGGCGTATGTTGGCGCATGTTGGCTCGACGAGGCGCGCGCGGCGGACCCAAGCGAAGAAAGTCTTACAGCCTCCTCCTCTCGACTCGCCGTAATAATCGCGATTGAAACGCGCGGCGACCGACTCGGTGCCTCTTTCTCTCTCGTGGGAAGAAAGTTACGCTCCTTATCGATCGTCGTAATCCTTACTCGCGTGCGTATACACACGCGCACGTACACGCCAGTGAGATTCGCTCTGCCGGGATTTTTCTATTTTCTTGTCTCTTCGCGTGCGGAATCGTCTGTACGAGTCTACGTAACGACACGCCGCCTCGCGCGCCGGGAAAGGAAAGTTACGCCAGCCGCAAAAAAGAACGCGTGTAGCATAATCGACTCTTTCCCCCTGCAACCCCGACCGTCGCGACGCGATAATCGATTAACATTCTATTAAACACGCGCGGCGTGATTTGTGTCATTATTGTGAAACACGGTGGAGATTGAAATCCAATAGGGAAGTATAAGAATCCTTTCTATTTATATTCTTGAATGAAAGTGTTCTCATTAAAGTTACTGAATTAAATTATGTTATATATATATAGTTATTATATTATATATAATAATTATATTATATATGTGTAGTTATATTACAATTATTAATATTAAATCTCTGGATTGTTTGTAGAAAATATAATCTTGAATTAATTATATTGTATTAAACTAATTAAATAAAAGAATATTTAAGAATTCGGAATAAAATAGAAGAAGAATTTGACATGTATGTACAGAGTGTGTACTAAACACATTAAAAGATTTTAAGAGCGATAATTTCTCACACTTTAAATCAGGACGAAAATGTCATATGACCGTATGTCCGAAACGGCTTAATTTCAAAGATACAGGGTGTCATTTAAAATTTTATTTTTTCCAACAATTTTCAAAACTGTTCATTCGAGTTATTTTGATGAAGAAACATATACGAAATTTCAAAATAATTAAAATGTTTTTTTTAATTTTTTTCTTCACTTTGATACTCTCTGTCTTTGAAACTAAGCCGTTTATATGGTTATATGAAGTTTTAGTCTTTAATTTCAGAAGGAAAGGGATGAGAAATCATCCCTTAAAA
>NW_017304228.1:452620-456240 GCF_001594115.1 Trachymyrmex septentrionalis | reverse complement strand
AAAATATATATATATGCATACACGTATATTTTAATATATATATTTTATAGATTAAATGCATGATAAATCTGATCAAAAGGACTGGACGTTCATGACCCTGAAAATACCTGACGTTACGATTTTGCAACATCATCAAAAATTAATATACGTTACGTTCTCTTCATGATTCGATCGGTTTTATGCGGGAGACAAGACACGTGTATCAAAAGCATTTACATATCAAGAAGTGTTGGAGATTTGCATTCATTAGTTAGATTGACGTTACTCAAGAGAAAAAAGTATTTCGATGTTAAAGCATAACAAGGTCGTCATTAACATATAGGGCTATTTATATATGCAAATGTTTCTCATCAAGCGTAAAAGCTTTAAAAGCGTAATAACAAGCATTGTAAAATATATTTAATATATCTCTATGGAAAATATCGATTATCTGTGTAATATAAGAAAATATAATTCTAAATTAAATACTTATTTATATTCAAGTCTTATATAAAATATTATAAAAAAAAGGAAAATCAACATCAATTTTTACATTGCATAACAATTTAATTTGTGTTACCATTATCCTTAGTTTTTTCCTAAGTTCACTGAAAAAAATTTACTAAATTTTAATAAATATTTGAACAGTACTATAACTAAACATTTATTTACAGAGTAAATCAATATTTTTAATAAAAAAAAATAATACTTAAATATAACACAAATTGATATTTTATATTAAATAAATATGTTTACATTTAATAAATATTTATAATAATTATTATTTAAACACATATTTATTAAAATTTACTAAATGTTTTATTCAGTATTAAAATTGCGTTTCATGTCAATGCTGAAAACTGTTTCGATTCTCAGTTTTCAGAACTGGATATGTATTGTACATAAATTTAAATGTATGTACAATATATAAATTATTTGAGCACTAAGATTCAGTTTAAGTCTCCTCATTAGTTGGAAGAAAAAGAATTATGAGAAATTATTTGTCTTTCACAACTTTCCTAGACGAGCTTATGTTCATTGCAATACCGATGTAGATTAATCTCGGCTTAACTTACTTTTTATCATTTTACTCCTAGAAATTAGAAACAAATATTTAATCTACATCGATAGAGAAATGGACATTAGAAAGAGTTAACCAAAGCTAAAGAATAATTTATTTTAACATATTATGTCCGAGTTTAAAAAAAAAAAATTTTAATTTTCCAAGTTTTCCCGAATTCATCTGAACTCCAATTTTGGAGCATTTTCTTTCGTCGATTCATCGCGTCGTGACTAATCTGTTTCGTGAGGAAACGTGCGAGGACGAGCGACACAGTTACGCACAAATACACGCGTGTCGAAGTGCGACGGTAACAACGGTGAGTCGCACGGAGAAGCGCGGTGCCGAGAGCGAGGTCAAAGAGGAAAAGCGGAAACGCTCGTTAACGAGGATCGGCATGGAGGATCGCGAAGGTAATGCATGCTTGGCAATATAAAGTACACATCACCTCGTAATACGGGCGAACACAGACACGCGTTCTCGCGGTACAGTGCCCGCAATTCGCGTCGGCGACGGGCCAGGAAACGGTCGGGAAGTTACATTACGTCTTATTACCGCTCACGCGATTTACTCGCGCGCGGGCAGAAACACAGGGCACCGCGCAATGCGCAAGAAAGCAGGAAAAAATAGTGAACGGTGAAAGGATTTCCCGCGAAGTGTCCAAGGAAAAAAGTGCGCAACGTCCGAGGGAACTAACGTCGCGGAAATTCCTATTGTTTAATTAATGTTTATCTGCGCGATCGCGTCGTCTATTCATAGCGCGCGCAGATATAATACGTCCAAGGTTGATTGCGAGAATCTCTCGCGAGAGATATTCCGCGCAAATCATTACTGCTCCGTTCTTCGTAAATGGTGTTCAGAGTAATGAAGATTAATGAAATTTATAATTTTTAATAACTATTCTCCTGGATTGTGTCGAGTCTCGAGGATAAGTCTCTTTGTAAATGGAAATCTCGAAATAATTTTTTTCACGGAATACGGACGTTTGACTTTATTTAAGCGAACGTTTGCTCTTAAAATAACTCGCGGTTTCTCCTAATTGCTTGTCTTTCCCTTCTATTTTACTTTCGCTGCGGGAACAATTTGCACTCGATTAGTTCACGGGGATAATGAGGGAAGGATGAGTCATGTTAGTCACAAGAGAATCGTTTTGCAGGCATTAGCGCTTTGAGGTGATATAATGCTGAATTTATCATACAATTTGTCGCACAATTTACTACTGATGTGTGGAAATCGCTCGCTTCTTTAGCTCTACCGATGCTCATCAGCGTCACTCTCTTTCGCATCGTCTCTGGAGGATTCCACATATTCCGTCCTTCACAAATGATCCATAGGTGATCTTTTCACGATGAAAAGGGAAGAGGAGAAAACAAATGAGACGTCAGGAAAACGCGCGGTACAAAGCGTCTGTAATTAGATGTATTGTGAATGTGTTTTTTAATTTCACTATTATCGATGCTAAAAGTATATATTAAACGCACTTAACATAAACTATAGATTTTCAATGTTGATAGTGAATTTTGGAATACAGTCTTAATATGAATATAATTATGTTTGTTAACTATAATATTATATATTTGCTTTAGCAACATACAAGAGAGATTTTTATACTAAACATTTTTTAATCTTAGAAATCCAAACAAGATGATTAGTACGACTTGGAACAGAATTATTTTTGAGTAGAAATTCGAGAGTGTATACTTAGGTAAGATGATGTAATTTTAATGGGATAATTTGACATTATTAATAACGTAAGTCAAATGAAAGGGGAGCCTTTATTCTGTAACTCTTAATGATAGTAACGATGTTATCGTTACGCAGCTTGTTTACCATGTACAAAACCTACGACAATATAATTGATGTCATTAAGAGTTACTATCATTAAAAGTTATAAAATAGAAGCCACAGAAGCGTAAATTAAACTTCTAAGAGGCAAAAATTGAGACAATGAGACATAAAAGAAGCGTTTACGCTCCTCTTAGAAGCTTCGTTTAAGTTTGTATATCTCCTCTTACATTTCATTTATACTTCAATTTTTATTTTACGCTAGGACCGTCTTTCTTGACCAATACACGGGCGATCTTTTCGTGATGGAAATGAGAAAGGAGAAAACAAATTGGACGTCAAGAAAACGCGCAGTGCAAAGCGTCCACAATTAGGGTATCGTGGATACAGACAGCGGGACTTTCGGCGCTCTAATTCCCACCTCGGTAGAAGATAGTCGATCTGTTCTCACGCGTGCCAGATATTATCGTCGAGCTACTGTTTGACAATGCAAAATGGGATATACCCTCCGTGGGATACAAGTCTCTCTCCAACCCCCGTCCGCCCGCAGAAATCCCGGCATGTCGCCGGAAGCTCCTAGTCGATCGTAGACACCGCAGAGCGCAGCGGAGAGAGGAAAGTGACGAAATATTGATTGCTACATTGGAATCTTTTTAGGATCGAGAATATAGGATAGGTGTTTAAATAGAGCAGAGAGATGCGGTTTGTTAGACACGGTTAGACAGATTTCTGAGATTCCCGTTATACCATACGTGGAAGAAATGCGAAATAACACGTCTGTTCCACACGTTTCTTC
>NW_017304228.1:413472-452520 GCF_001594115.1 Trachymyrmex septentrionalis | reverse complement strand
TATATATATATATATATATATATATATATATATATATATATATATATATATATATATATGATCGCACGCGCGTACATATACATATATATAATTTGTAAGCGGCACCGCTGCACGCAGAAACTTTCTAACGTACCTATCTGTGCATTCGCAAACCGAGCGATTATAAAATTGCAGCCTTAAACGAGCGGATCGTGCCGTGCGTGTAAACGGCCGTTGAACACGAAAACTCGACAGTACCAAGGAAGTAAAACCTAACGCATTGTAATAAGAAAATAAAAATGTAGAAAAAGATGAAGAAGACTGTTGAAAAATTGAATTAAAACTATTTAATCGACTGTTCATATCTTTTCATCATATTTGTACGATTGCCATGAAATCCTACCATATTTTTGCAAAGGAATTTGAACAGAAAATTTATCCCGATCTTATATTCAACGAAACTAAATATCATATACGTGCATGCTGAAAATAATTTGCTATATCTTAATAAATACTTTTTTGAATATTTTTTTTTGTAAGTAGATATTTACTTATGGTAAATATATATTCAATAGAAAAAAAATATTTAAAACAAATTGATGTTTTAATGGTTGTCATATCAAATAAATATATGTTAATCATTCAATAAATATTTACTTATAAATATTAAAAAGTATATTTATTAAGAAATAGTAAATTTTTTTTCAGTGCAAGATTTATTGTGTGCAAGACGTAATATTTTACAGAATTGAAATGGATAGGAAAACTACCTGCTTGTCTAGACTTTATTTGATGAAACACAATGAAAACTGAGAAAAAAATACTTAAAATTTTATTTATAAAAAATATATTTATTTCATTAAAATAAATCTTTATTTATATACGGCGAAATAAAATTTTATTTATAGAAAATAAGTTATCTATTTTATGTTTTTTTTTTACAATAAATGAGATATATGTGTTTCACAGACATATATATTTTATCATCACAATCAATTTTTTTTCATAACTAATAAATATCAAAGAAGACGTCGTAAGTAACATTTGCTTCGCAATATTACGACATTTTTTTCTCAGTATATAAATAAGTTAAGTTGAAGTTTGTTCGCTACAGGCAGCTAATGAGAGCTCTTTGCTTAGTAAGCAAGGTGATTCACTGTTAAAATAGTCATAAATAATATTTATACATCACGTCCTGATATCGAAAACAAGGATTGACTCAATTTGAAAATAAGAATTTAGAAAAGAAAATAAGAGTTTTATCGGATAATTTAGAAATAATATTCAAACGTCGATAATACGATGAAAGATACTATAAGGCGTTATTTGTTAATGGATCATCTCGGAAAGTTTCGAGAATGTTGACATTTACAGAACGGGAAACTAAAGCGATTGCTGAAATATTATCATATTTTTAAACAAAAAATATAATAAATTATAATAAATCTTACTTAAAAAAAAGCTGTATAAGATTTTCAAAACAAATCCTCTCCGACTTATGATGATTAATAATGTAAAATTTTACATAGCAGTTGCAGCACATACAAAATTTAATTTAATCTGACCAAATGTTTTACTTTTAACGCTAATGATAATGTGATTTCGTTTTTTTAATAATAAATGATTTAGTTTCTAACTGCGCTATCGTCCCAAGATGCGTTCGAGATAAGTACATAATTGCCACGTGGGGCGCTAGAAACAGCTTTTGCCTCTTTTCCCTTCATCACGCGGCATTACGAAACTAGATGAATTGTATGTAAAGATAAGCGTTGCAGCAAGTAAGTCGCAGCTTATATGTTAGACCTAGCTACTTTCGTAATTTCTCAAGCTACAAGGAGAGCCTCATCTTTTCATCTAACAGTAATTGCCGCAAAAGATGTTACTCATTGTGATGTCTATTCTTAACTTTTACCCGTGCTGAGACTCTATTCAGGTCTCGCCGCCTGTGTTATTACACTTCTTTCCACGAGACCGCCGGTTCAGCTGGTGGTACAAAAGTAACGGTGCGCGCGTGAGCCGTTGTTGGCGCGAAAAAGACCGAGTGAAAGTCCAGTTAGTTTCGAGAGTGATTCAAGATCGATCTATCTCTACGGGCGCCTTTAATAGATAAATTCATTATACCGTACCGATCGCCTTTAAATATCCAAATGATATACCCATCCGCGTCTTAATATAAAGCGAAATAGCAAATTGTTTTTGTAAATCTTTTTCTTTAGATTTAACAATGCATCACTCGAGAGACACAAATTATTGTTCATTGTAAGTGGATAAATCATAGAAACGAGTAATAAATTTTTATTTTTTATTTTACGTAATAGATCGATTAATTTATAATGTATTCACGAATAACACTATAAATATGATTTTTTTCTTCTTCATAAGAACTATATAAATATCCGTAATGTTAACGTAATCCATTCTCTCATTATTTGTTATTTAACTCAGATATTATATAATTAATCATTATTTACAATTAGACTTTGTACACCGTTTTATTCAGATAATTTTTTATCCAGTTGCATTAATGAGTTTTTTTAAAAGCATATTTTACAAATAAAATTTAATGAAATTTATTTCAAAAATGAAAAAAAAAAAGTTTTTGGTAACTAGGACTACACACATAAATAATTCTAAAAATCTTGCAAATTTTTTTAAATAAAAATTTAATAAACGTTTTTTATAAAAAAAAATAATTGTTTCAATAAATTAATGGTTTTTCTCGCGAGAATCTGATGTCAGATTTTTAATTACACTGATGAAGAACGAATATAATCAATAAATATATTATAATTAATAGTATGTATAATTTTGATAGTACAATTTGAACGGTAACAGTCAGATTTCTTTAAATATTCAGCCACGTTGTTAACGTACGCATGTTTCGCGAATGCTGGCAGTCACACGTAACGCAATCCCTGCGAATTTTACAGGCATTCACGCGAACGCGTGAGTTGGCTCGCTTTCGAGAAGATCCGTGCGATAAGACCACGCATATGTCAGACGTTATTAATTAATCTAGCACAGTTTGCGTAAATCGAGCTATAATCGGGATAAAGTCACGTCCGCGTTCCACGATTATGACACATCGCGTTTCCGTTCCGGATCCATCCGTTCCTTCGTGAACTAATGCGGATTACGGTCGTTAAGCCGACAGTAAGACTATGCTATCAAGAATACAATAAGACAGCGAGAGAAAGTATGAAAAGATGCAAAGCTCCCTCCCTCTCTCTCTCTCTCTCTCTCTCTCTCTCTCTCTCTCTCTCTCACTCTCTCACTCTTTCTTTCTCTCATTTTCTTTCTTTATTTAACATCAAACGCCGAAATTAAAAATGCTTTCATCGAAATTGAAATTGTTTTCTACACTATGCAAAACGTAGATACTTATATCACGTAGATACTTTTATCATTTTGCTTATTATTAGTGAATAAATTAAATTATATCATGGATCATTGAGAAGTAAATTAAAACTTCTTTCCACTTTTTACAGTATACAATTTTCTCTTTCGAACAAATAAAAAAAGTGTTTTATTTCTTTCCGATGTTTTTAAAACGACAAGACAGCAGATTCTGAATTTCAGAAAAAAAGACTGAATCGAATGAAGTTACAATGAGGTATAAATATCAAAATTTTATTCTTTAACTCTCCGCCGACAATGTTGGATTTTAAAGGCACAATTGATTTCTTTTTTATTGTGATGTACTCTAATGAATAAATCTGTAAAAAATAAGTAAAATACCTTCTGTAGGAGTAAAAAGATGTGAAAACCTTCATAAGTGTGCAAGAATTTTTTTAAATTTTTACACGGAAAGAACAGTTTCGCTAAAGTATCTAAAAATTTAACTATCTAGATACAAATCTGAAAATAACTTTGTTGAACTATCAAAATAATTATATAGTATGCTCAAACTGGTTGTTAGAATGTCAAAACTTTTTGTAGCATCGCTCATCATGTTTGCGTGTTCTACATAATTATTTTGCTATTTTCAGAATTACGTCTAAATTTTTAGATACTTCTTCAAAATCGTGTCTTTCCATGTATACAGTCTGGAATATAAAAATCTGCAAAAATCTGAAATTTAAAGACAAAGGATGAAAATTTTATATCGTTGACGGAGGGTTAAAATTGATATTACATTATGCAAGTGAACTCGTAAGGAATGTCTTCGACGTATGACCGCCGACGTAATCAACGGACATCATTTGTCACTGCTAATCTTCGTGACATGTTACATCGTTCCTCCTCATTAACCTTTCAACCGAAAGCTTCTTCCGTTGCCTTGACTTCGCTCACGCTCGTAGAAAACAGTGAAGATCTCAGTTACGTCAAGCATCAACTACAATACTTTATTTTTATTCGTAGTTTCTACCCTTCCGTGTCGTATTCAAAGACCTGTATTTAAACCCTGATGTCTTCTGTCTTTTCTTAAATGTAGTTAGATAAATCCAATTACACGTAGCATAACGTAATAAATATTATTTAACTGTTAGTTATAGTTACATAATACCTATTACAATATTAATGCAATTAAATAATATCTATTATGTTACATAATTTTTTGATATTTTACATATTATGTAAAATATTTCATTTAAAAAATCACAAAATTTCAGAGGAATATCTATAAGGAAAACAGTAGTTGAATAATTTTTACCTTACTAAACCTTTAGTAAAAATATTCTGGCTATTTTGCTGAAATTATGACAAACTTTACTTGCCTGGAAGTAAAAATACTCAGAAGGTGCAAGATAAAAAGTATATTCAAGTGATTATTACCTTACAATAAAATCGGACTATTCTCAAGACTGTAAACACGAGCAACTGTCAAAATTTCACGAAATGTAAAAAGTACCTTACAGTATGGCTGTATGATAATAGCTTATTTAATCAGAAAAGTAAAGTAAATGTTATATAAGACGTCTATTCCTATATATAATAGATCTGCCAATTTCGTAAAATTTACTAGAATTCTAGCACATATTATTTTATATTTTTCGCCATACATACTTTATTCAAGGACATACCGAGGCGTTTCAACAATTTTAGATATCTAGAAAGTACATTTCGACAAATCAAGCTGTTACCAAAGCTTGAAACGCCTGAAGAATCGTTTACATCTTTCCAAAAATATTCTCGCCATTTAAATACATATATCAGCGTGTAAAATGCGCATTCGTATGTCGAAGAGTTATAAAGTCCATGTGAACAAGCGCAAACAATGTATTTCCGTTGCTTATTAATACGTAATTTCGCGCGATTACGAGATTCTAAAGGATTCGACGTGCCTGCATCAGCCGTCCGTGTACCGAGCTGTTAAAAGGCGCGTTGCAAGGCAGGTTTTCGTACGGTCGAGGTGCATTCCGGCGTGCACCGCCTCGCCGATCGAATGCTGCATTCCTACCGAGCCAATAATGCAGCCAGTCGTTGGTCTCCAGGCCACTGAGCTGTAATAGCTGGTCGGTCTCCAATCGACACGCACATAAAGTCCACCTCGGCAATGTTCTCGAAATGAAAAGATTTCGCGAGGTCTTTATAAGCAAAGGACCTAATCTCCGATAAATTCGACTTTCGATGATCATCGATCGCATATTTTGCGATATTCTCGATGGTCCGTTATCCTTGTCGAGAATAACGTTTTTCCATACCGAAAGAATAGTTTTATTAAAGTATATCTAAAAATTTAGCTAGAAAAAATGTCTGGTTAAAAATGAACGAACTAGAAGATTCTAGATTAATCTGGTTGTCTCAACCAGAATTGATAAATTTAATCAGAAAATTCTGATTTATCCATTTTTAGAATTCCAATTAATTAACTAGATATTTTTTTCAGTGAACATACTCTTGTAGAAATCTAATACAAGCCGAAAAGAATAATTAATTACTTATTTTAAGTATTAACTGCTTCAGCACTTTTAGTACTCCAAATAAGTCTTTCAATAATAAATTGGTCAGTATTAAATTTTTGTAAGAATACAAATCTGAAAATAATACTGTTGGATTATCAAAATAATTATGTGGAACGTTGCAAGCTGATTACCAGAATATCAAAACTTTTTGCAGCATTACTTATTGTCTAAATTTTCTACAGAGTTACTTTGATCCAAAATTATTTTCACATCTTGACCTAAATTTTTAGATACTTTAGCAAAATCGTTTTTTTTTCTTTCGCAAATATCGGGGATTCGCTAAATCGATATATGAACGAGAATAGTTTTCGAAAAACGAAATGTTCGAAGAAGAAAATGAAGCGCTCTGATGGTTGAGAGAACATTAGAGAATGAATGTAAATATTTGCAACTCGTAAGATCGACTTTCTCGTATTCTCTCGACAAATATACACGAGTTGAGCTACCGATTTCGTCAGATAAGCAAAAGCGAGATCAGCGAAGGGAGATAAGAGCGCTCACAAATCTAGAGCCGCGTGTCCGCATCTATCGAGATGAGAGAGCGAACGAGGAAGAGAACGGAGTAATTTCATCAATGCTCAACTTCGTGCTCTGCATATCCCATTGCTCGCTCTCTCGCGCATTTTGCAATCGCGCGCATGTAGTAAAGAGAGAATCCCTCACGCGGTTGATTGCTATCGTAAATAGAGGCCCGTAATGAGAAACATCGAGTTTCCCCGTTTCGACGATTCAATGGGAGCGTGAGTGGAGCCGAGTTCATTGAACTCGAAACGCCAAAGATCACGCGCCAATTCTTTTTGCCGATCGCCGTGATCACGAGAAGTAAAAGTATTAGGGGGCACCGAGAGAAATTTATCTTGTGAAATTATTGTTCTCTGATTCAAAAAAAATTCGGAATAATGACAGAAAAAGAAATTCGCCACAATCCACGAGCGTGAAAGACAAGGGGGGAGCTGCAATAATTAGACTTGCTGCGTCTACCGTCTTAAAGGCAAACCGGTTTCAGCGGTCTACCGTCAGTTTTTAGATCACTGTTGTCATAACGCAAACAGAGAAAGGAGCTATATTAATTGCAAAATTCGCGAGGCAAATCATATAATTTTAGAATTATTGAATATTCATCGAACTGTAACACACGGCATTTGGTATTAATTCTTAATTTATTCGCGACACGTATCAATTTAGACATATACTTATCGTAATATCTCGCATACTTGCTACATTGCCAGGTGTATGTATCTTACGGATCAAAATATTCAATATTATAAGATATAAAGTAGCCTTCAATAAAACCTTCGTTCGCGCTTTGTAATTTTTCCTTTTCTTTACTTCGATCAGCGAACAACTGCTCGAACGTGAGGACAGTAACACTTACTCATGTTTACGATTGTCGACACCGGAAATTGTAATAATATTTCTCTATACCGAAGTAAAAGCCGAAGGAGATGAAACTTTTTGTTGTATAGAAATTTTCCTTATTATCATTAATCTATATAGTCATAAAGTTAAATTTGCGCTATTCGTGGCAAAATATCAGCAAATTAGTCGCTTTCGCCGAGGAAGCAAAAAATTGGGGACGAGTAACACTTCTGGAGAAGAATTTATCATACCGTGCAAGAATTATCATACCATTCATAATCAATTTGCGTGGAAAGAATTTTAATATAAGCACCGAAAAATAATATAATTTGAAAAAAGAAAGAAATAATAAATGCTATTATACAATATTCTGTATATGAAAACGTTACAAATAATATAATAACATATCATAATTATAATATATAAATATAAATACTAAAAAAAACTAAGATTATGGAAAAATGTTGTATATCATATACATATATACATTTAAATTTAAATATTTTTATGTTAATAAAATATACTATATTAATAAAATATACATATAATATATTCCTTTAATTCATTTGAGGAGAAAGACAGAAAAGAATACTTAGTGTCTAAATTTATAGCTCATAAATATTCTCACAATTTTATCATTCTTCCCGACAGAGGTTTTCTGGAAATATGGAATTGCTTTTTTCATGAAGTTTACAATTTCTATGTAAGTATTCAAACATCACGCGTCGGCGGGTCAATAATAGGATTTAACATAGCGAATTCTTGTCCAAACAAAAGTATAACGAAATGCCGCAGTACATATGTATGTAAGTGAAAAAAAGTGCGCGTGTGCACGTAGATATCTACGTGCAGCGATTACTTCTTCTTACATAAGAATACTTCCTGTTCTTATGCCAATCACCAGATATTCACATAATATGTAAAACATATTGAATCTATCTCAGGTATCTATCACGCTTAGCATGTCACTCGTACAACAAGAAAAATAGCATTGATCAATAATGACACTCCACCCTTTTTTTTCTCACTGACTAATTTTCTCACATTGATTATGGTATTTCATTTATATTCCTATCTCTATTCAATGCAAATACAAAGATATTAATTTCAGCAAAGACAGCAATAAATCAATTTTTTAATTAATAAAGGATTGCAAGAAAAAGTGTACTTTACTCATATAAAAACCGCTTCAGATACAACGTGAGATATTTGAAATAAATTATATAAATTCCACTTTTTTTATTAATTCCTATACTTGTACTTTTCTCGTTAATTTTAACTTGTTATATCTTATAATTTATGAATATATTGTTCTATCTTATAGTTTATTAATATATCGTTTATCAAATAATTTTGTAATATACAGCGTATATTACATTATTTAAAATATACTTAATTTCTGTCTCGAGAATAAACTCAGGGACCAAAGGATTCCAACTACATAGCTGAGATATCGATTGACATTCCTATGTGGAAACGTATATCGAATACCTTTATGTGCGTGCGAACATGCGCGAGGAGAAGTAAAAACGATAGAAGGCAGGTACACAATGCATTTTGCTAACGATCGCAGAACTTGACCGCGGATAGATAGTCCGAGGCCGACATGAACGCTAATGGTCGCAAAGTTCGTTCTCTAATGAAACAAATAACGTCTCGAGAAAGACGTCAACTATTTATGATACCTTATACTCGTATAGTTATTAATTATCCGCGGATACGCAACTTCTTTTTTTTGCGCCAACGTTATTTCCATTATCATTATCATTATCGATCAGGAGGACTTTGGCGCGGATCAATCAATCGACCGACTCTTCAAGCCGGTTCGACTGGTACGAATAATACAAATGTGAAACAAGCAATTCTTTGACTGACACGACACAAAAGAAAACGCGGCAGTTGTTGATTTTGCTAGCAAACCGGCCGACCAGCCGACCTTTCAAGCACATGCAATAATGAGTGCAAAAAAAAATTGAACGTTCGATACTGATTTATACTTTGAACGAAGTATAATCAGATAATTAAGATGTAAAAATGTTTTCAAGGAATGAAAAGAAATGTTAAGTACTTGGAAAAGATAAGAATATAAGACTTAGAATATAATCTTCCTAATCACGTAAAATTGTTAAATTTATAATATCAAATTATATCCACTTTGAATTATTCTTAATCATATTTATAAGTTGCCATATTTATAGGTCCTACTAATTATATTAATTAGACTAATTGTAAAACAATAGAGTTAAATAATTTATCTCAAGAAAATGTATTAAATTTAATTCAAATTTAGTTTATTATTTATTAAGTGCACACGAATGATGTTTGCTTTGATACTAATTACAGAAATGAATTAATTTACATTTTGACACAGATGGAAGTTAAGAATAACAAAATGTGTGTTTAACTCAAGAGACTGGAACATTATTACTTCCATATCAATGAAGACTTCAACTCTTCCCGATTTTCTAATTTCTTCTTTCGCTTCTCTCTATTTTCTTGCTTTCATCATCTTTTCACGTTTTTACTCTTATATAAGAGAGATCGTTAGTTCGGATCATATGCTCTTTGCGCGCATTTTGAAGATGATCATGTCCTCGAAGTACTTACATAAGATGTCGTAAAGGTCATAAAGGAAGGAATGATAATCCCTAGTTAGTGATTCTACAAATTCAGGATGTTGGCATTTGTCACGAGACTTTAAAATTAAAATTCTGTTAAGGTAAAGTTCTATTAAAGACGAGATCCAGGAAGAATATTATGGAAATGGTCTGTTACATCATTATGTGGTTGCAAGAATAATAAAAGCGTAACGTGACTCTCTTCGTCGGAATTAATCTTCAATCGTGACGTCTTTCTCGAACTAGGCACGCAATCAACGATTGAAGCTACCTCTGATGAGTTGCTGATGATAGTGTGATACACGAAGACAAGCTCCGTGTTTGTTGAACGACAAATACGTGTTATTGAGTGATAATGCGCGTAAAAACATGACAATTCATTGACAACTTGACAATTCATTGGTATCTACAATACATTCATCATTCTATAAACAGAAAAGAAATCAAAGAAGATTAAGAGATCGAATTAATTGAGGAACGGAGATGAAATAAACATAAAATCCTGTAATATAAAAATATATATTTTATTACACCTATTCAAGAGTACTCGACGAAGAGCTGACTGCACGCTTTGTCTTATTCTGAACGAAAGATTTCCTGATTTTTCGGAAACGTCCGCGAATTAACCGTCATCAAGTAAAAAAAATATTTCATGGTAAATACACAGACTTTCTTTTTGAAACCAAAACTTTTTACAGTACCCTTAAATACCTATAAAGATATTGTAAAGTAAGTAGCGCTTGAGTAATATTTACTTTTTGATACCTAAGAGAATTAATAATCCGTGCTTTACAGCGGCGTGATCAACACCGAAATTATAATTTCAGGCCACGCTTCATTTCACGCAAGCGATGCAACGGATCGGATACCTGAGTGAAAAACCTTCGGACCACATCGGGAACTCGAGGTGAAAGTGAGCGAACGCCTACGAATTTGCTTGTGTCGCCGTGAGAAGACAACGCTCTTAAGGTGTCAACGTTTTATCGTGGCCGACGTAGTCGACAATGCATCGGCGCTGAAAAAGACACGAGATGAAGCAACGTCAGAGTGTCATCTGAATACATCGCAATGATTCAGTGTGGTCGACCGTGCGCGCGATGACACATCCATTGAACCGAATTAAGAGCAGCGACTAGAGCCGTGACATTACTCGCGATGATCGTATTAATCGCAGCCTCCCGGTTCAGACATCTCGATTCATGTTCTCGAACGTGGTGTGCCACGCCGGTAGAAAGAGGCAAATAAATTGCGAAATCAGTAAAATATGTAAATAATTTCGGGGATCGATGAAATAAAGACTGCCACAGAGGCGGATTATATCTTTTTTTTTCTCGGAACGAGTGTTATTAACGATCGAATTAATTGCCCTCTTGAATCCTCAATCCGGATTCTCGATTCCTGTTCTTGAATGGGGCGAACCAAGAAATGTGCCAGCGAAGAACAAGATTCGAAAAATAATAATCCACTCGCGAAAAAAATCTAAAAAAGAAACGAGTAAATTGAAGAAATTAATGATTTATTCTTTTCAAAATAATCATTCAGAAGACATGAATCGCAAGTTTAACGTTGATAGAGTTATTTTAATCTGTCATAAAGTCGACTAAAGCCCATTCTTGATTTATGATCAATTATAAATAATATATTATGATATGTGAGCGCATATTTTTTATGTACGTGTTTCTCTTAGAATATTTTCGCTATTATGTGATTACATGAAATTACAAGTAGAATTTTATATTTTTTTTAGAATTGAGATATAACTGTCAAGATTGCCTAAAGTAGTTTAGTTACGCCATGACAAAATTTTACTGTAAATCTCTTTTATATCACGGACTAACATTTCATTGATAAAATATAGATAAGAAAGCATAGTATAATGTTTAACGATGTTTAACATTACACGAACCGAAATCTTTTATACTGCCTGTAACTTTTGACTCTCGACTAAATTGATCGTATAATGTATATTTGTTTGCTATTAAATGTTTTAAACAATTCAACAAGAATTCTTGTAAGAAATTCAAATGTATGTTAATTACCTATAAATCTACAGCAGAACTCTTTCTCATGTTGATTTCATTATCGCTGTTTGAATACGTATTACTATGACGTTGGATCAATCGATTCGTCATCAGCAATCATCGGTCACATTTAATCGTCAAATATGCACACTTAATATGTAAACAATGTGACGAACATCTTCGAATACCTCGGTGATAAACTCGCGTGGCATACAAAATGCTCTTTTTTCGACATCCAGTCGCTTATCGTGTTCATGCAATGTTTTGTTTATTGGTAACCAAGGTAAACGCATCTTAGAAGTATGCAACAGACGCTCAAAATATAGAACTGAATATTTTTAAAAATGAAAATTATGTATGTACTTCTAATTCTTTTTTGTCAGAGTTTAGGTAGAGAATATATAATTTGTTGAAATTTTATAACTCGATAATTTTTACAGCTTGCGCTAGAAAAATTTGTATTCGGATAATGTAAAGATTTAACGTAAACACTTAATTATCAGTAATTAATATAATTACTAATTTTATTCAAAACTTTGAAACACAAAAATAATAAATTAAAAATAGATACTCTACGAAAGACATTCTTTACAGAAAGGATTCGTTTAAGTTAAGTGTACACCGAGAGAAAAAAAAATGCAACTAATTTATGAATTATAATTTAATTATAATTTATAACCATTTTTCGGAACTATACTATATATTTATAATTGTTTTAACTATGTAAATATAGTCAATTATACTATTAATAATAGTCACGCACTGCTTGAGAATCTTTAGTTTTTTCTTAATATATTTTTCAGTTATTATTACATAAGTAATAAATTAATTTTTTTTAAATGATTATATTGATTATAAATGCGGCATTTACTGAATATGTTTATTTTTTTTTATCATTTACATTCTAATTGATATTTTACTGTATTAATATTTAAAATCTATCATAATTCATAGATTTTTTTCATGTTTGAGAGAATTATACATAAATGATAATTATCGTAATATCATAATCGTAGTAACCATAAAAATGGAGCTCCTTACTATAATCTGGAGACACTGATAATATCTCGGCGCTAAGCTACGCGCAGCGACCATTTATTTTTACCATGCAAATAGTCATAAATATCAAACACCATCTCTCAGTGTATACAGATGTGATAGAATACGTTTACATTAGCCAAAAGTTTCTTTAAATTTCAAACCAAAGCGAACGATATTTGTATCTTTGAAATTTTCCACACTAAAACGATCGATTCATGTCACGATCGAACGGATTAAATATTTTGTACGTACACCATCGTCTGAGGAAACCGCCCTGCAGTTTGGCGCAGATCCCACGATGCACCCTCATTCTGAGTGGCGTTCACCGAGCGTTCACCCCGAGATCACAGCACAAGAGGCGCGAAGCGCAAACGCGTAGTTGTTTTCTTTCTGCCCCCTCTCTCTCTCTCTCTCTCTCTCTCCAGTGTTCCACAGCGTCTGGATACGCCTTTGAGACGGCACGCTGCGTCATGCACGAGTAACAACCGACTTGTCAAAGTGGATTCTTTCGAGACCTCATTCAACGACTCGCGACGTACGGTCCACCTCGTCCTCGCGGCACGCGGCGTTTTCTCGCGGCGACCTCGAAGCGCTGGCTTGCGCGCGCGCGGCTTGACTACCAACTGGAGAAAGTCGGTCCTTCTCTCGTCGGTGCGCTAAGTGTGCCGGTCGGATCGTCGGCCGTTATTATGTACCGGAGATGCTGGTACGATCCGGGTATTAAAAAAAAAATAGCGCGCTTTTACTTCTCTCTTTTTTACTCGCGCCGATCGTTCGTCGTTGTTTTTGCTCGTCGCCCGAGGAAACGTTCCTCGTGAGTCAGGACATATCCCATGGATCCTTCACGTTCACGGCCGATTGATCTCTCACGGTGGTATCGAGCAAGATCGCGCGATTCCTGCTCCTAACTTCTCGTCGATGATTCTCGTGGCTGATTTGAGCGCGAGACGAGTTGGAGTGCACGCGGCGACTACTGCTGCCTCCTCGATCGCTGATGGTCGCGACAGTGATCGTGGGAACGATCAGCGATAATGATGTACCTCGGCGAGGAAGAGGCATGCGATCTAGGAAGAAGGTGGGACGTGGAGATGCAGATAGGAAAAGAAGAGAGAAGGCGAAGAGAGGAGAGATCAACGAGAGGATCGGATGAGAGAGATCGAGAGGAAAATAGAACGGAGAAGAAAGTGAGAGAAGGGAAGAAGGAAGGAGAGGAATGAAATTGATGCAAAATCGAGCGGAACCGAGGAATGTGTGTTCCTCGAGGATGAGGCGTGTGAGCGTGTGTGGTGGACGATCTGGCGCGAGTATGGACGATCTGGCGAACGTGATGCGATCGATGTGAGATCGGCCGAGACACTGCGGGATTGCCGATCCACGGCGCGACACTCAGGTGAACGATTTATTTCTGCCCCCACTTGACGCTCCACTTTGCCCCCTTCGGTGCGCCCGTTCAGTGTCTACTACTACTACTGTTCCAACTGCTGCTGCACCGCCGTTGCTCCACCATTCTTCGCGGCCCCCCTTACGGTGCTTCTACTGCATGACTGTTGCACAGGAACGTTTTACCTCGCTCGCGGACCCTCTATTGCTTTTGTTCCTTTTATGAATGGAATTCGTTTTTTAATTTCTCTCATCTTTATCTTTCCCCGTTTGAAATATCGGTTCTAAGTGTGCTCGAAATGGCATTAAAAAAAGCAGTCGAAACTAATAGAAATTTTTGGAATAAATGAAATTTCCTTATCAAAATTAATGCAAGACTATAAATTACATGAAAATGTTACTATACGCAATAATTACTTGGTTGAAATAGTTTCAAGAGTTCATATATCCGCGAATCTATCATAAAGTTCATCACAAGCACATTAAATTTATTCAAAACAAATTCTAAATCCTAATGAATTTAATACTTCAACTCAAGATCATCAAATTAAATTAAATTCGATTTACTTATTATATAAAATCGCTTCTTCGATTAATTTTGTAATATTCTTCAAAAATAATTAATTTCTTGTTTTAAATACATAACAATGATCATTTTTTTTAATTTGTAACACAATTATATTTTAAGAGTATTATCAAAGAAATATTCTTTTTTAAAGATAACCGTTACTTAAAAGGAAGAAAGTAAATTGAGTAATCACGGTTTTTAGCAATAAAATTTTTCTGTGTATTGTCAAGTATACAGTTTACGATGGTTCATAATAAATTTTTGTGATAAAATAATTAAACAATTAATCAGTATGTAACTTATTTGATTTTAACTCATAAAGTTCAAAAATAGATAAAAATCTGAATATATCTTCTGAGCGAATTAACATTAAATACTTCGGAATATTCAAGTTTCTACAACTTTCGAACACCATAATACTCTTTTGAAGATAACATGTCTTCTTTCCTGTATGTTTTCATTCAGTCGTCGCAGGCCCCGGTATATTTGTGCGCTCTTGCGCCTCCATCATCACGATTTATATCGCCTCCTCTCGCTTTCTCCATCACGCCTTACCCTACGATAAATCCTCCTTTTCGATTCCCACCTCCCCATGTAGAACCCCCCCACATGTGTGGAATCGCGAATCCTTTCCTTCCGTGCTTCCCCGTTACTCGGCGATCTACCTCCCCGATGCGACTAGTTTGGCAAGCAATAATAGCAATTCGGGGGCTGCGTAGGTGAAGCACAACGATTGCCTTCCTGAACGTTACAATACATGCTTTATAAACTTTCAGATGGTTCGTCGATGCAACGAGTATATTTGTCATTCTAGAACTTGACACAAAAATGTCGTGAACTTTTCAATGTACACGAAATTCCACTTGAAAGTTGATTTCTTTTAACGACACCATAGACGTATTATTTCATAAACTCTTTTATTACAAATTTTAAAAGCAAGAGTCTCTCTCTTTTAAGTTTTATATTAATGAGTTCTAAATTATAAATTTTTAAAAGATTTATATAAAAATATTTTAGAAGATAATGCAAATCTTCCTTATGAGTACAAAAACTATTATTAAAAATATTTACATGTTATTATAAGATTTATACCAGATAAAAAATTGTTCATGCATGAATAAACATACATAAACATGCATAAATATTCATATAAACATGTATAATTATATATAAAATATGTCCATACTTGTTAATACGTCCTTCTTCGTTTCGTAAAATTACTTTTTAGTATATTAGAAATAATAATAGTAATGCAGAAACATAAAAAATTATTAAAGGGATAATTTTCGCATTATTTGTTTTAGAAAAAAAACAAGTTTAGAAAAATATAAAAAAAGTTATACATAATTATGCATAATTTTATATGTAATTATACATAAATAATTTTTTTACATTTTTTTCAAATTTGATTTTTTCTAATACAAAAATAGTGCGAAAATTACCTTTATAATTATTTTTAATGTTTTCACATTACTATTATTATTTCTATTACACCAAAAAATAATTTTATACATATGGACATATTTCATATATAATTATATATTTTTATGAATATTTATGCGTGTTTATGTTTATACATATTTATATATATTCATGCATGAAAAATTTTTTATCGGGTAGCGATGTGTTCCATGTGCCACAGAGTTTTGCTGCCATCAACTGGTATTACCGCTATTTCACTCATGCATTAAAATCTCTTCCTCTCTTTCTTTCGGCATACGGAATTTATCATTAATTTGCTATTATGACGCGGTTTAACATACAAAATTTTGCGAAGATCGATGAACGCTACAGAAAGGCTGTTATGGGATACCGCAGAATCTCGCAGAGAAAGAGGTCTACCAAAAATAACCCGGTTTCAATTTCCGCTACTGCGTTCATGATCGACAATCGCCAGCTGAGAACATCGTAATGGTAGGCGATCGAGGACGTAAATCTAGGTTAACGCTAGGAAACCTACGAGTTTTTGTGAGAGGCTTCTCCTTCCGACGTTCGTTGTACATTATCTCGCCTCTCAAATTTCTTTAATTTGACTGGTCAGCGGCGATGACTATTTAAATTTAAAAAAAATGATGATGACATTCAAATACAAAAGAGGCCAAAAAAAAAAGGAAAAAACGAAAATAAAATAAAAATAAAAAACCGTTTACGCGCCCATAAAATTTCGTACGTGTTTTTTTTTAGATCTTCAACAGACATGCGTATTTGCAAGTAGAGGATTACATTTTTCTATGAATACGCGGAACTTTTTGCTCGAGTGCTGTCGAGTGTATCTCGTGTGCGGAAAAGTCCACATTGCAATTTCTTAGAAGTACACTCCACCGGTTCTCTGTTCTCTATGATTTTACGCGTAGCATTTGGCTCGTGAATGCATGATTAGATATTAAATCCACGTTCTAGAAGATTACTACCTGGAAAAGATTTAATAGCTAGAAGTTCAAATGGCACTCGGACCAAGTGATCCAGATATTTAACGTCAGAATTAAGAACTGAAATGTCAATTTTTAAGAGTGGAGTATCCTGCGTCAAAAGATTCTATAGTGTCAAACTGCTCAACTTGCAAAAGATTAAATTTAAAAATTAATACATATATATAAGTTAGACATCGATCTAACTACTCAATTACCAAAGTAATAAATAGTATTCTACATATGAATCGTTAATTATTCACTGTTAAGTATTAAAAAAGCAATGACAATATAAACTCTTAAGTTAAATAATGTTTTATTATTTTTAATTTTCATGCGTATCAAAATGTAAATGAATTTATTTCTAATTCAGTTTTAAAGTAAACAACGTTCACATTAATTTATGCACTTACTAAATAATAAATAAATTTAAACTTTAAATACGAAACGCCTTATAGTTCCGAGTGTTAAGATGTTGAACTAACATTCATTTTAAATTAAATTAATTATTCAGAAATAAATTGAGAGCCGATAAATTACTTAAATAAATTTAAGTTAAATTTAATATATTTTCTTAGATTAAATTGTTCAATTTTTTGTTTTAATTAAATTAACGACATATTATATGACAAATAAGAGCAGTGGCGATCTATAAATGATTAGAAACTACCCCAACAGCACAAAACTTACAGCAACATTACTGCAACATTGTTGCAACGTGTAATATTGCAGCAATATTGCAACTTTTGTGCTGTTGGGGTATTCAAATTGGATATAATTTGATAATATAAATTTAACAGTGTTTTTTTACAAAAACTAACAATATCATTTAATATACTCGTATTCCATGTAAAGTGAAGCTTTGAAGAAGCCTTGCAACTATCAAATATCAACAAATGGACTCTATTGATTCGCAAAGTCAATATTTCAATCCTATTTGAGTGTACGTCAAGCAGATCGCTAATAAAGAGCTTCTTATCGCTCGAAACACTTCAGTCGTAATTACAGAATTATGTGATCTTATTTCAAGTTTGGACGAGCCTTGACTCTTTAATTAGAGGATAGTTAATTTTAGTACTATGCAAACAATAGCTTCCGCGGCACTGACAAATCCATCTAACAGGTTGCTATTATTCGCGTTTGTGCAAAACTGAGAGTAATCCGACATAATTGCTATATTTTCCTTCGGCCTGACATTTTCTGCATACCATCTGACGCGTTACGTAACACCGTGGACACTTCGAATCGTTGCTACTTATTAAAAAAAAAAAGTATAAAAAGAAGGAAAAATAAGAATCTTACATAAAACTAATGTTTTTATGAACATGCTGTTTTTTATGAACATATTACTTTAAACCTCTTTTTGTTTAACGTGTTTTTGCTAAATAATGATTATTAAGTACAATATGTCTATTAATAATAACTATTTACTTCGTAATCGTACAAAATACTCCAATGTTTTTAAACGCTATTCTTTTTATGATTATTTCTACAATTATAGGGTAACTCCGGTATGTACGCCGTACCTTTCAAAAACTTAATTTATTAATTATCATTTATTATGTTTAAAGTAAACGAATTATATCAGTAAAAACTTTGTACTATTATGAAATATATTATTTCTACTATTATGAAAAAAATATTAGAAATATGAAATATTTATATTCCATATTAAAAAACTTTTTTAAATCCTTGCATTTTTGCCGTATATCCCATAGAGATGAGATATATGACTACTCAGAAATAGGGGAAGCGGGTATGTACGGCTCATGAAAAATTTATAAATAATGCATATAAATAAGACGTAAAATGACACGATAACTTATAAAATGCGTTTATAAAATTTTATTAAAGAATAAGAATAAATATGTATATGAAGTAATAAGTAATAATTACGATATTCCCACATGTATTACAAGTGTTATGACATGAGGTACATATTTCATGTAATGCGTTTATTGCATTTAGTGCACTGAATTCAATCTGCGCACCTTGTATGCTTTGGGCATAAATCCTGCCCGCTAAAAATGCCGTATATTCCAAATAGATGGGATATACAGAACAACAAACTAAACAAAGAATACAAGAATAAAATACTTATATTTGTTATACAACATGCTTTACTATTTCTCTACACTCATGTATCACGAAATAATCATTAAGTCTTTTGCACGTCCTATAGTAATTATTTTATATAAATTATAATTTATGATGGTGTTACTCAATAATGACAAATCGATTCAACTCATAATAATTTCATTAATATTACCAGTAAGAAACTGAAATCTTAACACTATATTAATATAACATAAAGGCATGTAACAAAGAGAGAGTAATTGTGGGAAAATTATCCCCACTCCTTCTATTTTTTCTGACTTGTGCGGCATAAATCCCAGCGCGGCGTATTTGCTGGAGTTACCCTATAAAAAATATATAACGAATGCAAAAATATATATATAGAAAGTTATATAATAACTAGCACACACACAGCTCTTTTTCAGCCAGATCTTTTATCTTTTCTTTTTTCATTGTTTCACTTTTAAGTGCGCACTGCATTGTAATATATATCATTATTATTATTATATTGTCACATTTTATCTATTTTTTTCTTTGTGACCATCGTTAGTATAAAATACTTTGTAACTTTTAATGATCTATCGATTTCTATAGATATTTAAAAGATTTTTTTATTTATCTATTTATTATTTGATTTTGAAGAAAACTCTGTAAGTTGGAAAAAAATATTTCTTTAATATTTTATAATAAAGTTTACTCTTTGACCAACATCCATTAATTGCTCGTTTGGTCTTCTTTTTCTATTGTATCATATTATGTTTAAAAAAAAACAGGTTTTATTATGTCTAAACACACGTGGCATCAAGTAATCGCAGTAATAACTTAGAACGCGTCCGTGAACTGTGTCGAGTGTCTTGGGAACTATATGCACAGTAAATAAGAAAAATACACGTCTGCCGGATATCAGGTCTGAAAGGGTTAATACCCCACCGCCGCGCGCCGCAAACGTTGGCGAACGCTATAATCGGCCGTGCTGTAATTTGCGGGGCGAAACGGCGTAACTAAGTAAGTTAACGACGATCTTTCGCAATGCTCAGCCTCATCTTTCGAGTTCTTCAAGTCATATCATTATTTTAAAGACATCACGGCGAAATACCAAGATGGAATAATTAATTGCCGTTTAATTATGCGAAATCCCGATCGGCAATTCCATTATATTGTGTCATTAATAAATAGACAGGTGCGTTCTGTAATCGTGAAGCTATCTATGACGCATTTAAAAAGTTTTTTCTTTTATACATTGATCGTGTAACACAAAAGCGCGAGGATAATTGAATTGATCGAGTATTACAATGCAATTTGGAGGAGGTGCCTAGCTGTATGGAAATCACACATTACAATGATATTATTGCGATGAAATATTATTAGCGTAAAAAATAGGAAAAATATCTTTCCTACAAAATATGTATAATAAAAAATAACAAGCGTCAATCTACTGTTAGTTAATTTTAATTTCCCTCCGTATAATCTGGGTATTTTTTGAGGCACGAGCGAAATTTCACTTTCAAACTTCTTCAAAAGAAAGAAAAAAATTCTCTCTCCTAAAATATCTTGTTATAAAACTATTCAGTAATATAAAGACGTTGAAAAGTATTTTGAATTTTTCCTTTTTTTTTTTGAAAGTCTAATAAAGTAGAATAATAAAAAGTAGATTGCAAACGAAGAGTTAAATCTAATTTAATCACGAGAACAGTTGTTAAAAAATGTTAAAAATTACAAACTCACGACAACTAGCGGTTTGTTGCAACACTTGCCGCAAAGAAAACCCCGGCTGGAAATTCAATGTGACCTGCAAGGACGTTCAATGTCGGTTCCGCGACATATATAAGGTGCGACATATATAAGATGCGTTTCTATAACAAAGCTAATTCTTAAGACAGCTCCATCGATCACCGCAGAAATTAAAATCAATTAGAATTGTATCGCAATAGTAATATCGCATATACAGAGTATTCTAAAATAACGGAATCATCTCTAGTAAGCAGATCAAATGTAACTTTCTTTCGACACGCGAATCGATTCTTAAAACATTATATTAAAAATTTACTGTTTTGCAAAAACTTAAAGCGCATCTTGCTAACGGAAAGAAGGATATCAATATATAATTGCCCGTTTCTGAACCATGAGTAACTAGGCTGCATCTGATCAGCGAAAGCGATTTCTCATTCGCACGTTTTTATTTTTAATTTTTTTTTAACAGTCCAGAACGCTTTCTCCTATCATGAAATTTAAGAATAATAAATTAAATATAATAATTAGATGGTAATTAAAAAAAAAGATTTGTAAGCTAGAAAAACGTTCTGGATTAAGTATAGGCATGCAAGAGATACTGACTTACTTCTTCCATTGATATAAAGTTGGTTTAATGACATTTTTGTTGTTTGCACAATCGCCTCTTCGCATTACTCGACGTATGTAATGTACGTAGGTCGCTATCGACTAGCTTTCATCGGTGACGTAAGTTCCGGCATTTACTCGTTTTCAGGAAAGAAAGACTCTCACCTTTTCAAGTGTAAATTGTTTCGAAACAACTTGAATGAATGCAATGATCCACGAGACATCTCAAGATTTGTGAATTATCAGATTCTTCCAGAAATCATAGCTAAAATAAAATGAATAAAATGATTAACGTCATTTTCAATTTTAATTGCATCTTGTTCCTCCTTCATTCTTAATTTCTATACCATTCAAACATGTGCATTTTGCTTATACAATTTTCCTCATAAATCTATCTTTGATTATTGCGCGATCGGATATAATAAATGATATTAACTTATGTCGTTTCATTCAAATTAATGAAAGTGAAAAAGAGACATTTAAATGAAGTTGAGTGAAAAACACATTCGATAATTAACGGAGGCTTTTGCAACAAGCGTAATAAAGAGTATCTCGATATACCTAGTTCTCAGAGGAATATTCTGGAAAGTGATGCGTGGGTATAAAGAGACGGTAAAAAGATCTCAAGAAAACTACCGAGCGTGCAGTGCTGCAGCAAAAGTAACAATGTTCCCTGTAAAGCGAGCATAAACTTATGAAAATAAATTCTAGGTCGCGTAAGATTTATATCTAATGTCTGTTAGTACACTAAAACTAACCAAACAACTTCTTATTATAGAACAATATTTTTTTTTACCACAGATAATAAATCAATAACACATTGCGTGTTAAAAGACATAGATATAAATATTAGCATTCAAATTTTTGATTGGCAAAGATAAAAATGGGATGACTCATCCCAAATTATGGAAACATTGCACAATAATGATGTTATAAATTAAAATTACAAATTTTATGCAAGATTTGATCATATTAATGTTTTCTTTTCGAGACCGATAGTTTACAATATCTTATCAGAAGCTATTTGAAGAAACACTTAAATAAGAATTCATTCGTTCAATCAACAAGATAAATAATAATCGTATACATACACTATTAAATGCTCCAGATGCTTAACATTATTCATAATTATTGTATCATAATTTATGACATTGTAAATAAATAATCATGAACACGACGTCTTTTAACCCTACATAATCAGTAAAAAATACTGCAAAATAGACATTTAAAGGCAATTAAAGAGGATGGAAATTCCTACAAACCGATAAATAGTATAATCATTATGAGAAAAAAATAAATTAGCATGCGAAGGCGCAGAACTTTTTACCTTGTTTTAGTTAATTATACGCGATAAGTATAATATCCATACATTATATATGGTAACATTCAGCCATTTCCGATAATACTGCTCTTGAGACAAACGTTCATTAACAAAAATATTATTTTAGTGCTAATCGATATTATTTATTATATACCACATTTTTATTAATATATTATATACACATTTCCTTTAATTGCCTTCATAAGAAACTCTCGCAAATAAAACCGAAGTCTTCTCTTGCCCGCTTTGTCGAAATATTATTATTTGTACTAATTATGTATATTTATATTAGTAGAACACATCAAAAGTGTCCTTTTACAAATGGTTTTGAATATTTAATTTCGTAATTGGAAAGAAACACTCTATCTTGTGTGATACTAAAATAAAATATATAAATGTTTTTTTTTACGTATTTGTGTTCCTAGTTAAATATTTTTTTAATTTATGTTTTAGAAAATCAAATTTAACATTATATACTCCAAAATAAAATAACACTTTAAATAATTTTTTAAATTTAATTACCACTAAATATCAAGAAGATGAAAAAGTGAAATGTAACAAAACAGTATAACATACAGTATAACAATTAAAATTGATTCTTGCGTCTTAATTTTTTAAATAAAAAAAACATTTATTTATATTATACACTACTGGAGAGTAGCCTAATGATTTATAGACTAATTCTTCATAAATTTTTTCTAACTCACTGTGTTTTCGTAAAAGAAGTTTTTTGAGCTTCGGATTCGAAAATCATAATATCGTCTCGCTGGCGCATGCAAACACGAATTTCAGTTTTCACCGGCGAAAGGAATAGAGAAAGCCGACGCTTTGACTTCTTGTCGTGCTTGACAGGAGGAGGACACGGTAATTAGATGAACTACGATTTCCTCCGACCGACATCTATCGCAAGTGTCGTTCCATCATCTCGACGAGTCGTCAGATTAACGACAAAAAAAAAAAAGAAAAGACAGATTGCCATAAATATTTCTTCATCACTTCGCTATCGATTTCACGGCTACAAAATAGTTTTTATTTCTTACGCAGATGTCTGAAGTGCAAATCCCAACTGTTCAGAAATTTCTGAGAAATATATTATGGCATAGCAGGCCTCTCTTTTCGATTTTCTTGGCTATGGAAACTTATTCGTATGTAAGCACGATATGGATTAATGAAATAGAACGGCTTGATGGAGGTCGACCGGTATCTTGTATGTGCTGTCGGTTCCCTTCCACAAGAACAGATCAGCAAATGTAAATCAATGCGTGGTCATTCTTTGACGTACTTCTGGAGCTGCTAATCCTGTTCTGAAAGATAAAAAAAAAATTAATTATACTGCGATTAATTTTGAAAGGATAAAAATGAACTTGACATTCCATCGATATTGAATTCATCAATGATCGCTATTTCTCAAGAATATTTTCTTACTGTAGATAACATATATATGAAACAGAAAAAATATTTAAGTTTTAAAATATTTTTTAGATGTTATATGCGAGTTTATTATATATTGGGTTGACGAGAAAGTAATTGCGTTTTTTTTTAGCTCAAAGTTGTATATACAATATCTTCGTCAATAATGAATGAAATTCAAATTTAAAAAAAGGGTTTTAAAGCTTGAAATCTCTACTTTTAAAAGCTTATCACATTTTTTAAGTGTATATGAGTTTGGTAATTTTTACGTACCAAAAACTACGAGCTGAAAAAGACGAAAAATTTTCTTCTCACTTTGTGGATTTGTAACGTGTCCAAAACGAATTTGAGAAAATTTTCGATTACCTATCGAAAGCTTGATACTTTCCCTACAAAATCGTTTTTTTTTTAAATATTCCTATGATTTTTGGTTACTGAGTTATCGCGGATTAAATAAAAGAATTATTTTGACTTTAATTGCTCATAACTCCATTAAAAATTGTCGTATCGTAATTTAAAAAAGAGATTTTTAAAGCTGAAACTTTACTTTATCAAGATATATTTATATTGGGTTGGTAAGAAAATAATTGCGGTTTTTACTGATAGATGTCTTTTAAAAAAACGCAATTACTTTCTCGTCAACCCAATATATTTAAAAATATATATATTATTTAGAAAAAAAAATGTATTTTTTAAATTATTTTTTGTCTAATATAACATCAGAAAAGATTGAAATTATTCAAATAATAATTGAAAGGTTTTTTCTCATTTCCAGTTTCTTATTTCGGAGTTAATGCGATTTGGAATTTGGAATTTAGGTCAGCCACTCATTTCTTTATTGCGCTTCGATCGACTCCGCCTTAATAGTTGGTATCCAGATGTAAGTGTTCAGAGATAATTAATGCTGTTTCATTGAAAGAAGAGATTTACGAAACGACATCCATCCCCTTCTCCGTTTTTGTGCGTAATGAAGGTCTTGTAATTCTCTCTCGTTGTTCATTATATTGCATTTTGCATTATGGTTTGCGTGCGGAAGAAATGCATCGTGTACTGATATAACGTCACACAGTAAGTTGTTATAATGTTTTAATTAAAAGAAAATAACTTAGAATAAAAGAAACTCAGTTCTGTGTGTTCTTATCTGTGCGTGAATTCACATAATCTTTAGAAATTAAGTAGCTGACGTTTTAAGGTGTAACATTAGCATTTTGTATATTCAGAATTCGCGAGTACATCTCACACACACACACACATACATACATTCGACATAAATAATTATATTCATAACATGTCCTTTTATTACATGCAACGAGATATATACAATATTCATTTATACTCATCGCATGGTCACATTATATGCGCGATATTACACGAATGGACGCATATAACATGCAAATATATCGACTTCTTAAATACCTATATATAATATATGTAAATCCCTATTGTATATGCAAAGGTTTTTACATAATTTATTTTAATTTATATTTCTATGCTATACAAATTATCCATTGTTAGGAAATTATCTATCAATCTCGCCGAATACGACGTCCAGCGTGCCAATAATGGCGACTATGTCGGCGAGGAAGTGCTTGGGTCCGATGTGCTGTAGACACGCTAAATGAGCGAAGCCTGGCGCTTTGATCTTGCACCGATATGGTTTGCTGCTGCCATCGCTAACGAGGTAAACGCCGAACTCGCCCTTCGGTGCCTCGATGGCGGTGTACGTCGCTCCCGGTGGCACTTGGAAACCTTGAGTGAACAACTTGAAATGATGGATAAGTGCTTCCATGCTGTTCTTCATCTCCTCCCGCCGCGGTGGCACAATCTTGGCATCATCGCATCGTACTTCTCCCTCTGGCATCTGATTCAAGCATTGATGGATAATACGCAACGACTGTCGCATCTCTTCGACACGGCATAGGTATCTGAAAATAAGAGGTATCGCACCAAATGTTATAAATAATATTTAAGAGTTATATATTGTATAATGCCATTTTTCATTCATTTAGATTTTTAGATAACTCTTTTGTATATTATTACTGTGATATAGAATGATACATTAAAATATCTATATTCAGTTAGAATATTCAAATTTTTTTCTTTTGATTTCTAATTTTAATCACTTGTTTAAAGCTTGTTATTTTTTTTTTCTAATTCTTAGGAAACTATTCTATAATTTTTAACGACTGTAATGATATCGTTAAATTGTCATTGCTAGTAGGTTTTGTATATAATAAAAAAATTGCGCAACGACAATGTAACAATATCGCTATAGTCGTTAAGAATTATAGAATAAGCCTTTTAAAATTAAAAAAAGATGAAAAATAAATCAAATTGAATTAAAGTTAATCTACATTGGTAGAAACAGATATTAGTAATCTTGTTACTCCTACATTTTTAATACTATTTTTTAACTATATAATTCAATTCTCGTCTAGATCTACCTGTCATAGCAATCGCCGTTTGTGCCAATCGGAACGTCGAAATCCACTAAATGGTAAGCGTCGTAAGGTGCAACTTTCCTCAGATCCCATTTTATTCCAGAGCCTCGTAACATCACACCGCTAAAGCCCCAATTTAGCGCGTCTTCTGCAGTCACAGTACCAATATTGATTGTGCGCTGCCGCCAGATTCTATTGTCTGTCAATAGATCTTCTACCTCGTCCAATCGTGCAGAGTACTTGGAGGCCCAATCGTATATGTCATCCATGAGACCCAACGGTAGATCCAAGAAGACACCGCCGGGCCTTATATAAGCTGCATGCATACGGGCGCCACTCACACGCTCATAAAATTCCATCATCTTCTCTCGCTCCTCGAATAGCCAGAAGAAGGGCGTAAGAGCGCCGATATCCAATGCGTGCGTTCCAACACCCATAATGTGATTCAGAATCCTCGTAATCTCTGCAAAAAGAACTGCAAGCAGAGAATTCTATCAGACTTGGAGAATCTTGAATCACAGGTTATTAATTATAGTGATGGCAATTATATTATCTGCCGGTTGAATTTTAAATTATAAAGTCATATTAATATTAAGAATGTTCTTAGGATTGAAACATTTGTTAAAAGTAGCTTATTTTATTTTTAATAATTTAGCATTAAAGACTTTGCTCGACTCTTAGCTTTACATCTTATTGTTTTAATTTTAAAATTATTTAAGCCTTTTTACTATTTAAATCTTTTATAAAAGAGTATATTTATTCCAACATATTCCATAAATATTTTCTGTAGATAATTAGTTTACACTTAAAAAAAAAAAATTTAAAGTAAAATAGATGTGTTTGATACACTTGGTGAAAGCAAGAAACAGTTCTAAACAGAACAAAAACAGATTTCATATTATTGCGACAGAACAAGATCACGCATTGCTTTTACCTCGAATATACTTTGCGCGCAGAGGCACATCTATATTCAGCAGTTTCTCAATCGCCAAGGAGAAGCACTGCTCGTTGCACATCATAGAGACATAATCCAAGCGATCGAAATAAGGTAATGCCTGCATGTAGGTCTTATATTCGATCAATTTCTCTGTGCCGCGATGCAGGAGACCAATATGTGGATCGGCGCTGATCACGATTTCACCTTCTAACTCCAGGATCAACCGGAGGACACCGTGAGCAGCTGGATGTTGCGGGCCAAAGTTAATCTTCATATTTTGTATAGTTTGTTCCGCCATGGGAGGACGAGATAGAATAGACTCATGCCGCGGCGGTGTCCAATCAATCTTCTCCGTGCTGTACATAACAGGTACGTCAAACTGCTTGAGGTATTCCGCGTCCGGATTCCATTGATGACCATTACGATGTTGGCTGCAAAACATGCATTCTCAATAGAGTCCATCACGTCGTATGGCGAACAGGTTATATCGTTATATAACGCGCATATGCAATTAATAACAGAGCTACGTTTAAGCGCAATTAATTTGACTTACACATTGGTGATTGCTGGTGCATTATTCGGCGCCAGCAACCTGCCAGTGCCGAAAAATCCTGCGTTTTTACGCAAAATCGAACCCAACACTCTGACTGCCATGATGTTCACATTGCTTACATCTCACATCACGTCAATGCGATCAATGCGACAGCGGCGGCTCAGTCGGTATAAGATTTGATTTTGTCAATCACTCTTTGTCCTCTTTATGATCAAAAAGAATCCAACTATCTTATTATATAATTTTCCTTAACTACAATTAATTTCCCAAACAAAACAGCAGGTTACAATAATGTCAAGACAAATCATGACTGATCGAAAGTGACTTTTAATAATCACTTTGAAGTTAATTCCATTGTATCATTTTGATGTCATGATGATAATATAAATCTGTTTTAATTTTTATTATTGAATATAATGTATTTCTTGTATTTAAAATGAAATAAATATATGTTTGAAATTTAATGAACAGCGCATATACAAATATTTTTTAATTCTATTTTATATATATATATATATATATATATGATCCATTTAATTAAATGATATCTTAATATCTCTCTAAGATCAGATTTATAAGACGATTTTAAATACAAAAATTGAAGTTATAAAGGTTTGCCCGTACCCAAGGAACACACAAAAGTCAACAAAAAATCAACGTCAATTATAAAACAATCAAATTTTGTAACAATAAGAATCATCATTTTGACTTTCTCTCGACTTATTGGTGTGTTCCTTGGGTAAACCTTCGGCATTTTATCACGTAATAATAACGTGATTCTTGTACCTCAAATATAAAAATGGATTATAAAGAATTAAATGGGATTTCTTAGGTGTAATCAAATCAATTATTTTTAAAATATTTAGCTTTCAATATTTCGCATCACGATACTATTTTTCAAAAGCAACATACAAGATAATATAAAATTTATATAAACAAATTATAATTCAGACGTACAATATTTGTACCCGGTAAAACATTTTTCATGCATGAATATATATAAATATGTATAAACATACATAACACGCACAAATATTCATAAACATGTATAATTATATATGAAATATGTATATTTCTTCAAACTAGATTTTTTTCTAAAATAAATAGTTGCGAAAATTACCTTTTTAATTATTTTTAATGTTTTCACATTATTATTATTATTTCTATTATACTAAAAAATAATTTTACAAAAGAAAAAAAGATGTATGAACACGTATGGACATATTTCATATTTAATTATACATGTTTGTGAATATTTATACATATTCATGCATAAAACATTTTTTACTAGGTATAATTATATAAATTTATACATTTGTATTTGTATATCCATATATTAATAATTTATATATTTTATTTGCTATAAATAGAAGAGCAATGATCTTTCTCTCTATTCGCACATCTCGTTTTAAGCATTCACTTCCCCGAATCTGAATCATTTAAGTTTCGAGTGCGCGGATCTTGACCTTTGACTACTACTTCTATTTGCGCTTAAACTTGAAATTCCGTGTCGCGAATAGGTGCTCGTTCGCAAAACGAGAAATCGCGGAGACAGTCGTTTCTCGTGGATATTTCAAACCGAGCTTGGAGGAGCGCCATGGAATTTCCGTACTTTCCGAGGATTCAGTGGTGTAGAGTACGTCAGTTAACGAATTACTTTAGAATTAGCTTATAGGATACAATTTTAAGCACGCCTATATTCTCTTACTCGTGAAGACGACTGCTATCGCAGTTATAAACTCTCTTTTAACTTTATCATAGTAATTACTAATCGAAGGAAATTTGCATGAATAATGTCGAAGATTGCGATCAATTGAGAAATGTCTTTATGTCTTTTAGAAATCGCCAAACAGGCAAAAACACAAAAGACAGTAAGTAATTACGAAAATTGCCCCGACCTTCTTCGAAACGATCAACATACTAATTTGTAAACAAAGCATTATATTAGTATTGATATTGAGCTCAATTTTACTTTTTCAGTTTAACGTTTCTTTTCGATCCATCTTATTCCTTTATTAAATAATTTTTATTTTTGACTTTCATGGGCTTTATTTAACGTAATAATTTTTATTTTTATTTGATTTTACTATTTGTTAAATTAATTTTATCACACAAATTTATCTTAAATATCTTATATGTTAACATTATTATTATTTTAAAAGCTGAGGAAGTGTTGAGAGACTTTTATTCGCTTACTCGAATCATCCGCACTCATTAAACCCGTACTTGCGCAGATGTACAGGAACCTCGAATTTCTTCACGGGCAAAGCGACTGCCAAAAGTTTGACGTAAGTCACGGTATTGAGGCTGCTATTTCGAGGGTAGCGATGGTGTACGGATCATTGTTGCACCCACAAACATTCTGCACGTCGCGGGGTCATATAATCGCACAACTCTTGCAAGCATGCAGCCCTCATCAGACACAGGTGGATTAGCATTCCAATTTGATCCCTCTTTATTTCTCTTTATTAAACATTGAACGTACATATCATCATATATGCAAAGATACAAAAAGATCAATCATTTCGCGACCGTTGAAAGAAATCCTCTTCAGCTATGCGGGGCGACGAGTATAACTTCGCTGTATATAACTTCGACAGGTAACTCTACGTAATATTTCCACTTGACTATGCGAGAATGTTCGAGAATGTTAGCGAAAAGAGCATACTGAAAGAAAAGTCTGGCAATAGCTACCAAATGTACTTTGTTTAGCAGTACTAATGCAATATTTAGAAAATATATTGCTAAACATAATAATAGTAATCAATCGTTCAGGAATAATTAGAAAGGTAAAGTAAACGTTTAGATATATTTGGTTCTAATTATATTAATTGAACACATTTGACTGAAATTACTTCACCAAAGCTTTAGTAATTATTATCTAGGACCGATTATTACTAGACTTTTTCAGTGCAGAATCTCGGCCATTCACGTTTCAGCAATGGAAATAACGCGTCTTGCATCACTTCTATCGCGAATAGTCTTCCCAACATAGAAAGTAGAGAAAAAGACATACATACAAGACGGTATACATTTGGTGACTAGAATCATAACGAGTACAGGCAAAATATATATGTATAATGTCTAAGCTTATATCACTTTTTATGCGTCGTACAAAAGAAGAATACTAATTACAAGTAGAAACAAGAGGTCATTGCCTCGACAACCTCGTTATTGTACTCGTTGAACTGACGTAAACTCACATAATATCGTACTTTGTGCAAATACTTTATCTTCCGCGTCTCCAGCAAACTCTTTAAAAAATAGACTTCGACTTCGATACTATCGATTCCGATGTAGCTTCTAGCGAGATAATACTCATCTTTTTTATCTCAAATCTATAATTTTGACGAGGTTGAAGCTCTGAAAAAGAAAACAGCACTGGTCAGCATTAAATTAAAATTTTACGATACTTTCTTCATGTAGCTTTAAATAATAAAAAAAATTTTTATTTATTAAGACTAAAATTTTTTTATATAATATTGATCGTCTAAAGGCTGCTTAAAATTATTTTCGAGCACCAAGCCCGGGCATGGAATATAAGAACCTTGCAATTACCGAAAATCCAAGGAAGTACTCCGGACATATAATATCATCTCTCCCAACAAACGTCTCGAACTTTAACTCTCGGCTAGTAGTAGTCATAGAGGAGGTAACGATGCAATGACTGCGGTAGCTGCAATTTCCTGACAATCTTTGGTAGCTTGGTACCGCAAAGTTTGCGGACTATTAATCTCGCTTGATGGGTCAACGGCAGCGGAGTTTTAGCCGCCTCCATCACCAGGGCCTTCTGTGCGTCCGTCAAACTGCTGGACCGTCGTATCATGCAAGGATCAAAACTCTCCGCCGCTTCCAATAGTGCGCGTAGCAACCGCGGCTTATCGGCCGTATTCTGCAAGGAATTGAGGATACCGTGTGGATCGCGAAACTGCGTCTTGATCACTACTCGGGCACCGTATTTCAGCAGCAACGCCACTATCTCCACCGACGGGTTCTCGTTAGAAGCGACGTACTCGGCGAGCACTGGCCTCAACGCTGGTCCATCGTCGCTGCGTATCACCAGGTTGGGATCGGCGCCGCGTTCCAGCAACATACACAGGATCTCTAACCGGTTCGGGATGTTATCTGCACATGCCACGTGTAATGGGGAACCAATAATCGGCGAAGTGGCGTTCACGTCCGCGCCTGGAAAATCGCAAACAAAAAAATGTATTCTTTTTTTTATCTAGATCTTCGTTCGATTAAACAATATTAATTCAATGAAACAATATTGAACAAAGAATTTCTTAAGATCGTAAATATGAATACGCAACATAGAGAATAAAAGCTGGATTAAATTATTATCACTACTCTTATAGAAGAAATCTAATACTTAATCTTTTAGTATATACGATGATTTTTTCTTCATTACATATTTTATTCGTATTCCGGGTTTAATTTTCATCATTTTTACAAGTACACAAAAATTATTAAATGAATCTTACAATACTTTAATTAACATCTTTAAAAAGTGAAATACACTGAGAAAAAAATGCTTGATTCAATTAAAGTCTATATTACGACTGTCACTAACATAAGTAATTGATTCATGTATATTTTTATTGACATAAAGGTATAAATTATTATTTCAATAATCAAGCCTTTATGTCAATAAAAATATATATGAATTAATTATTTATATTAGTGACAGCCCGTAATATAGACTTTAATTGAATCAACAGCATTTTTTTCTCAGTGTAGAGTATTATAAATTGTATATAATCGTTATCACTAATCTCTTGGTGCTACTAGTATTGTATGTATATATTACTTCAAATAAAAAAAAACGTTCAGGACACGAAAATGTGATCTAATATGTAATACTTTGAAATACTAATTAAAAATATTGAAACAATTTAACATTAAAAATAAGTAATTAATTACTGTCTTTCAGTAAACCTTTTGGTTAAATTGACTAATGTTAAATTGGTCAGTATTTAGATTTCTGTAAGGACGTTGAAATATTTAGATAAAATTTATATAATTATGAATAAATTCAGATATAATTTCCAAGTGCAATGCTAGATCAAACTTATGAAAATAAAAGCGGTAGTCCGTAGACATTATTAAATCAACATTGTCAAGAACAGTTTTTGCCCGATACGACCGCAAGGTCTATCTGATCAATCACAAGGAAAAAAAAGTCGTACGACGCGGATAGATTTAATACCGGACGCGCGTGAATTGGCCTTCGGATGCCGTGCAATTTCGGCCGTATGCCAGCGTTATCGGCTCGAGATACCGCGACTCACCTGCTTCGAGCAGCATTTCGACGATCGACGGGTCACCCTTGAGTATGGCCAAATCCAGGGCCGTCGGTTTCTGATAGTCCGGCCCGAGATCCAACCGGGCGCCTTGCTTAAGCAACAGATTGATCACCGCCGGATCGCCGCCGAGAATCGCATAATGCAACACCGTCCGGTAATCGTGCCTAGCGTCCGCCGTCGCGTTCACGTCCGCGCCGTAACTCAGCAGCAGAAGCACCGAAGAAATGCCCTGCGACATTCACGGTTGACAAAATCAGCTCTCCGTGAGTTTGCGAAAATGCAAACGTAACATGTAATTATAGTTACTGTATGTTGAACATAGGCATGAATTTGAAGAAATTTAGAACGCATTGTTTCGAAGAGAGAGTAAAGTAACCAATAATGGCATAGTATTTAATATGACCTACTTGTTGTTTGTAGGTAAGTTTTAAATGTAATTTTTAACTTAATTTAGTTTACTTTTAAACTTTAATTTATTATTACTCGAGCAATAATATAAAAATTAGTTTTGAATAAAAATCGAGTATTATTGAGCTTTAAATATAATGTACATGTCTACGAAATTACTAATAAATTATAAAATTAATACTTTCTTATCAATTCCTTACTCTTTAATTACTTTTCCTATTTCGAACATGATCACTATTTTTCAATGTTGAATTTACAATTAGCAAAACTCGTAACGCTTTATTATATACCTATAAGTCATATAGAGTACACCCATGTAGTAAATGAGAATTGATTAAAATGAATTGAAATTTTACTTATCCAAATGCGTTTTAAATAGCAAAAACTTTTTCGAATTTAATTGGATTTAATCCAAATTTAATGGAATTTAATTGGATTCAATTAGATTCAATCGGATGAAATTGAATTGGAAAACTACATTTCCTATTCGAAATTTTAAATTGAGCAGTATTCAAGATTGTGTGTGCACAGAAAAAAACTGATATTATTTTTACATTGAAAGGCATAGAAATGTGCTTCGTGCAATTTCTATAAATGAATAAAAATATATTCCAGATTAAACGCAAGATTCATTTTAACATTTGCGAATGCGTATTTCTGAAAATTTGAATCCATTTCAATCAATTCTCAACTATAGGACAGTTATCTTGTTAAAAAGCGCCCTTAGAGAAGATTTGAGAAAAAAGAAAATAAAACGTCTTTAGATAGTGACCTTTTCCTTTCTCTTTAAATTACTTTTAAGTGACTTTGAACTGATTTCAGAAACACGACCTCGAGTTACAAGTCTTCTATCTATCGCCGACTGTTTACCTGCGGTAGTCTGGCAGCCTTCATGAGGGGCGTCAACCCGGCACGATCCCGCGTGTTCGGATGAGCACCGAAAGCCAACAACAATTCCATACACTCCATATCCAAGGGCGACACCAGATTGATCTCGGAGCCGAAAAAATATCTCTTGTTTGGATTAGCGCCGGCCTCGAGCAAGATCTTCGCAACCTCAACGTGGCGGTTTCGCAGAGCCAGACGCAATGGCTCGTCGCACAACATGGTCCTAAATGCATAATCGCGAAAATACAGCATATTGACAAAGTAACGCATAGCTAATAAAGATTAATATTGCTCGGTGATTCAAGACACACACACACACACACACACCAAGTTAAGAGAAAATCAAAATAATTTTATTTTGACGTGAAAATTAAAACGATGATTTTTTGTTACAAAATTTAACTGTTTATCGACGTTAGGAATGAAAATAAAGATATTTTGATTTTTTATAGATTTTATGTGTTCTTTGGAGAGTTTTATCGCAGTAAAATTTTCGTAAATATATTATACAAAATAATATAATGTGATTAAAAATTAATTGTTAAATGGCGTACTTTTTATTTTGCACTATTCTCCAACTATTTATTTATGCCATTTGAAATCTTGTATAAAATTATATAAAATCACCAGAGATAATTTTAGATAAAATTAAAATTTTAGACCATTTTACGCCATATTTATCTTTCACAAGCATTTTAAAAGGTTTCGACGGTCACCAGTAATCAAATCAGTGGCAGTCAACGTAAAAGTCGCACCTGGGAAAAAGTTCCCCCGTATCCTGTCGGTGGTCCACCTTGGCGCCATACTTAAGCAGCAGCTTCACCAGATCCAGGTAGCCGTGCTCGGCGGCGAGATGCAAGGCCGAGTAGCCGCACTCGTCGGTTGCATTGATGTCGGCACCGCGCACCAGCAACAGCTGAGCGGCCTCGGTGTACCGCTGCCACACGGCATAGTGCAGGGGCCTGAGGCCCTGGGTCACTGGCTCATTCGGTTTAGCACCGCATGCGAGGAGGATGCGGATCTCATCGAGCGGCTGTAGCCGTATTATCGAGTCGGCCAGCTCCCGTTGCAACGGGTTGGCGATGCACTCGGTCGGCATCTACATGGCGTAACACGAAAAGATACAGAGATAGAGAAGCGTGCTGAGAGAAAGAAAGACAGGGTGATAGAAGGATTGCGTAACGCGTGCACATCATATCGCACATTGGCAGAAATCACCGAGGATTTATAGCGAGACAGTTTATCGAGATAGTCTATCGACACATATAACGTTGTTAACGTTGAAGAAATTTCATCGTCGAATTTCTTATTTTTAATCTAAAATTGAGTTCCTCGCGGAAAGAAATTAAAAAATCTTTCGCTAGGCTGCAAAGACGACTGAAGTTTAATACGAATCATTAATCTCTTTTAATGTCATTTTGACTGCATTATCGTAACTTATTCTGCCCAAGGAACACACTAAGAAAAAGTCAAAATGACTTTATTTTGACGTCATGAAAGTCAAAATGATGATTTTTTTTTTACAAAATTTGTCTGTTTATTGATGTTAAGAATCGAAATAAAGTCATCTTGAATTTTTATTGATTTCTGTGTGTTCTTTGAAGACAATGAGGACAAATGACAATACACGTGCACGACATGTACTATATATTACATGTATCTAATGCACTTTGATACGCACTTTATTATCGAGTCTGATTTGCCTTACACGACGAGCACGGAAATCCGACAAATCTGCAATACAAGAAGATAGAGAGATTAATAAAACTCGACTCATCGTAATCCACAAGGTTAGAAAAATATTTAAACGTCGTAATTCTTGTTTCAATAATTAATTAACGAGAAAAAAATAATAAACCGTGTCAATTATTAATTAATACAATAACAGTGGACGGAATTTATTTTTTAAACGAGATTCCACGTATAAAAAATATATTCCTTTTCTATCGTGTTCCTAATTTTACAATCTTTTCTATCGCAAATCGTAAAACTTATATAACAAAAATATAAAATCGCAAGTATTAAATAGGAAAAAAATAAAAGTGTTGGTGAATAAATTATAATAAATTATTATAAATTATTATAAATTTTACAGAATAAATCATACTACAAAATGTATGTTATATAAATTTTATATTACGACAGGAAAGCATCTTCGGGGATACAGTACAAAAAAGACCTCGATTCCAGGTTCCGGACATCGCTGATAACGCAATATCACCGTGAAACGCAGCCACGCGAAGATTTTTCTCCGACAGTCGAACCCGCAACGATCTTCGCGAGACACGATTTGGCTAACGATAGATGAGTAATGCAATCTCCGTTCTCGCTGCGGGGAACTTCGCTGACGCGCGTCACGAGCACTAGAAACTCTGCCAAGAGGACGGCGCAATTTTGGCGATGATGCCGGAAGTCCCGTGGCGTCGTCAATTGAAAATCACGCAGTCTGCGCCTCCGCAAACACCTGGCGCGCTGCACTTCACAGCCACTTCAGCCACTTGTCCCTTTGTTACCCGAACAATCGTGATATTCAGGTAACGATGACCTGAGCGATTTTTTCGAACTCGAGAAAAGAAATGTGCAATTTCACGGTTTACCCTGTCAAGAACCTTTTCAACACCTTTTCAGAAAAGCGCAAACTCACTTTCGACAACTTTAAAATTGATTCCTCTCAATGAAGTAGTTTAAATTTATAGTTGAAAATTTTCTTTTCCTGAGTTTGTATTTTAATTAGATTCTAACAACGAGAAGGATATCCTTGTCTAGTTATATAAAATTTTATGTAAAAAAATTAGTTATAATTATTAATTCAAATAAGTTAAATCTAAAAAAAAATAATGCGCAAACTGAAGTTATTATGATAACGAAATCTCTTGTAAATTCACGTAAGACATGACGGATTCTAACATCACAAGAAGGATGTCATTAGGCTAGATCTTAATTAAGATCGTCTGCGCGCAACCGAGCTTTAGATCACTATTACATTAAATCCTTCAATTTGTGATCATTAAATCCTATCATAAAATTATATTTAAAATTAAAATTCTAATTATTAATTTGAACAAGTTAATTGTAAAAAAATAATACAAAAAAGCTGATGTTATTATGATAAAACTATTATGACAAAACCTATAAATTCATGTAAGGCATGATTCTTCACTCTTGGATCGTTAAAATTGGCAAAAGTAATAATCATGTATCGCACGACGTATTCTTAGTTTTCTCGTAAGAGCAAGATTGATCCGACGAGCACGGTAACGACGCAAAAGAGTCGATATTCACTGCCAATTTTCGCCGCGTACATCCGACTATCGTAAACATTTAGTCCGAATTGATGCAAGATCTTGACAGTACCGCGCAATTAGGTGTTATACTTCAAGTGGAAGTAACATGCTCCGTATATTACGGTTTGGCACCTGTCGAACCCGATCGAGATTTTCGTTGTAAAATCGCAAATTGCCGAGCAGGAAAAGTATAAAGTATTAAATATATCGATTCCTAATAGCAATGCAATATATTATAAAATAATTGTTTGCTCGATTAGAGTAATCTTATCAAGTTATTATATTAGTGCAATCATTTTAATAATTCTATACAGTGTAACTTTTTAAAACATTAAATATTACGTATATATGATAAAACTTGTTAGTAGATAAGCTATTAATTAAAAAATTTTAGTCGCCATCCCAATTATATATATTTCACTCCGTCCTCTTGATCCGATTTAGTAGACAATGTCATATTTTTTTATCCATAGATTGACTTTCAGAGAAAAGAAATTTAAACAGTAGAAAGATCAAAAGAATTAATTGTGAAACTTATATTTTAAATTTTTTAGAATAGATAATTTCCGAGAAGACACAACTGTTCGAAAAATTAGTCGTAATATTCACATAACATTGAAATTTCTTAGCAATTTATCTTTTGATCTTGCATCAATCGAAACTTTTACCGTACCAAGGAAAAATCCTATTCGATTTGTCATTTTGACGTCCCTAAAGAAATATAAAATCAAGAAAAAATCAAACTGACTTATTTTGATTCTTAACGTCGGCAAACAGTCAAATTTTGTAAAAAAAATCATTTCGACT
>NW_017304228.1:406119-413372 GCF_001594115.1 Trachymyrmex septentrionalis | reverse complement strand
ATCAAGAAAAAATCAAACTGACTTATTTTGATTCTTAACGTCGGCAAATTTTGTAAAAAAAATCATTTCGACCTTCCTAACGTCAAAATAAAGTGATTTGGACTTTTTCTTGATTTGACGTGTTCCTTGGGTCTCAGATGGTCGATGCTGATCGCGACATTCGCAACATCCGGTATCGGCGATCGGATCAATGATGACGATCTCTCGTCCGTCCCATTCGCGTTGTGAACTTGACGTTACCTGCGTTTATTGTTTACTCACGTCAAAGACGGTGCGATGCTCCAGCATGTAGGAACGGTGTCACGAGAACTGCCTTCTTCATCGGACGACCCGGTCCTATTTAAAGCCTCGCGAAGCGGCGCGACTCGCTGCCCGAAAATAACACAAAGAGGTACGCACTCAGAAGTCTTCGCGCATGTGTCTTTTGGCTGCTACGCAATTTTTGTCTTTTAGCGCGTAGACGCGTGTCCACCTTCGTAGCTACCCTTTTCTTCGCGCGCGCTTTTTCCTTCTGAACCGCGAACGTCATCGTCTTTGTTATTGAGAGAGAGAGAGACTTCAGGGATGGCAACCCCCTCTCGCTCACGTGCTTTTGTTTTGAAAATATTTTGCGATCTATCTGCACAGTAAAAATGTATTTGCCAAAACTGTAGTGATAACATGTGACAATACACTGAGTGTGTTACAAAGTCTCAAAATAGTCATAACAGATATAAGGAAGCGCATCAAACAAACTTAAAGTTTAAAAAACTATATTATCATTACGTACGTTTATTACGTACGCTTGAAAAAAAAGAAACATTTCATTGAGTGAATTGTATTGTGTGTCTTGTCAATGAAATTGAAATTGATATTTTAAGAACACCATGTATGATTGGCGCCATCCGAGGAATTTGTTTACAGAAACAATAGCGGTAATATTGCAACGTAAATGTGTTATAAATGGTTGAAATTTTTACGGAAACATTATATGTAGCAAAAATAGTGAGATACAGAGCAAAAATAACGAGATTATTATATTACTATTAAAATCAAATCAGTTAATAATTATTTAATTTTTGTATATAACAATTCCCGATGCAAATAATGAATATTTTATTTTTCTTCGAATATCCTGAGTCGCAGTCGGAGCTACAGGTAATCCTAGACAACGCGTTTCCGAAACCGGAGAAAAATTTCGAAGAAAAGGTATTAACATTTTGGTAAAAATTTTTCTCAAAATTTTAATACAAATTAAATTTTTTAGAAACACTGAGAAAGCTTGTATCTTTAAAAAAATTTTGTACATACATATATGTGAATTCTGGAAATATTCTATAAGATTTTTAAGATTTCTCATTTAATAATTTTTGAAAAAATACCTTCCTAAATTTTGTAAAATTTCATCAGAGAGAAATTATAGAATAAGAAATCTTAGAATATTTTAGAATTCACATGTATTAAACATTCCAGAAAAGAACGTAGACTTTCTGAAAAGTATTTTAATTTGTATATAAAAGATCTGAGAAATTTTCTAAAAAATATAATAATAATATAATATAATAATATAAAATGTAGAAATTCTAAATAATGCTGAAATTCTAAAATATTATATAAAAATTCTAAGAAAAATTTTCATCCGGGTGCTAGATAACTTTTTCTTCAGATATTTGGGATACCAGAGTCACGCTTGGTGTCCACCGATAAAAAGAATGTCTCATTTTCGAGATCATGGATCATTTCGAAAGAAAATCAGCAATAAACTATAATTGTGCGACGTCTTAGCACAACAATGATCACAATACGTACCGCCTTGTAAATATTCGCGACACACAGGTAACACACACGTAGCGGCACAGAGATCCATCCTTACGATGACCATATCTTCTTAAAGAAAATAAAGGACAAATTTGGAAATGTTAGAGTTTGGTTCCTATATGATTTCAACCAGTTCGTGACAAAAATCTGTGCATTAAAAAATGTTATTACACAGTGTAATCAAATTGCACAATTTTCTGTTTAAAACTGCATGATTCGACTGTATTGGAACAAACTTTTGATCTGAAATAATAAAAGGTTTAAAATAATAATAAAAAAAAAACAATTACAGTTTGAATAAATTTAATTTTAAAAATTAAAGACAAAAAATTAACAAAAACAAAATGTATTTATATGCATAAAACTGTAAAATATTTACCGTAAAACTTTGCTCATAATATAATATTAGACATTAGAACGTTAGTTAGAAAAGAACTGGAAAAAGAATTTCTCGTAATGTCAAATAAATGACAGTAAAGGACAATATTAGAAAATAAAGGACAAAATTGAGTTTTGAAGAAACAAATAAATTTAAAGGACAGCTACCTAAAATAAAGAACTGTCCTTTACAATAAAGGACGTATGGTCACCGTATCCATTCTTCATCCCTTCCTCACCTCATTGGGTACATAGATAATAGCGTTGCAACAACTCTGTGCTGTTCTGTCGTCTACAACTACGTCTTTCGAAAAGTTCATTGATCCTCCGATCTGAAATTAAACCAAACCCCGTGATTTCTCTGAATTTCCCAGCTGCATGCGGCCGAGAACATTCGCGGGACTGTCATACCGGAGTCATGGAACCAACGAGGGGCATAGGGAGAGAGGTATTTTCCTCCTGCGACAAACAGAGAAGTGCCATTTTTCTGAGTAATCACTTTGGAAAAGATCTCATATCAAAATCCTTATAAATTTTACACGAAGATAACATCGACTACAAGATGGCTTTTTCTCCGCACGAGAATGTGTGTGCGCGTAAATAAAAGAAAGAAATTACCTCGTACATATGGTCAATTTTGAAGTAAAAAAAAAATAGCCTCTCCCCTTGATATTCTTTCTGTTTACATAAAAAAAAAAATTATATAATAATAAATCACAGCTATAAATTATCGAAACTTAAAAAATATTAATCCAATAAAATTCTGATTATATCAATAAGATTCTGATTATATCTCTAATTATATCAGAATTCTGGTCATGTAATTATCATGTAGTTGGTAATTATCTGATTATCTTAATGAGAATTATAATAGATTTAACTAGAAAAGATGATTCTTCCATTCTTCTTCTGATTCATCCATTTTCATCTAAAATTTTCCTCACATAATGCACCGAATTTTCGAATCACGTAGTATTATAGAGAATTAATTATGTTTGGATAGAAAGTGATGCGAAGGGCGATTTGATCACGCGAGGTAAACCGGTAAGTTGAGTGTCGATTGATATAAGTTAAAAATTTCATTCTCATACGAGACCTTGAGAGGTGTGAAAACAAGGTCGGCGACCGGAACGACACACGTAATAAAGGAGAAGAAAACCACGAAGACCTCTATACATATATATATCTCTCTTTTCATAAGAAAAATCCTAATCTCGTCGACCTTTCAGTTGCCCCGTAGTGAAACTAAAATGAACAAAGATCGTCGTCATTCGCCGAGCGACATACCTGAAACGCACGAGACTGATGAGAGAGCACATACAGCCACATATTTTTCAGCAGTACTTTTTATTAGGAAATACTTTTCACTTATATTATAAATATCTTATACTCATTAATTTTAATTATAATAATTATTGTAATAGCGTTGTTCCTAACTCCCTACTAAGAAGCATGCTTGATCACTAACACATGTTACACAATCTTAAAATTACAAGACGAGTTTGCTTCTCTCTTCTCTATCGCCATAACTCGGACATAACTCTTTACTGTACTTACAACCCTTAAAATACAGCTCTTGCAATACACGATTCAATACAATATTTGTCGAGTGTATCGAAATATGCGCTGCGTTTCAAGTGACGATTCGGCAAAATATTTTGAACATAATCGTATAATCAAATTCTTATCATATCGCTAAAATTAAGTGTTATACACACGTATTGTGCGGAAGAATACGGGGGGAAGTGAGGAATCTTTTTTGAAGGAAGAATTGTTGGACGTGGTTCTTCGTTATAGGAATATTGAACTCATCTAATATATATCTATATATATTATAAACATACGTACATTATAAATATTGTGTACAGATTGTCCAGAAATTCACGAATCAAACCACAACAAGAAAGTTTTCGAAAAAATCAAGTAAAAAAGTTATGCGTAAATTTTTATTTTAAGCAATAACTTTTAAGATGTAAGTTTAGATATAATCAATTAATAAAATTTAGATATAATATTAATTATTACAGATTAGATAATCATCTATTTATAAAACGCATGTATGGTATATTAACGAACCATCAGATTAGTGTTTAAACGTAGTAATCATATTAAATATGATAAATTTTTATTTTAAGCAATAGTTCGTGAAATAATAAGGAGTTAAGATCCGGTTGCACCAACATTGTTTTGACTTTAGCAAGACTTAAAACTCTCTGTCTCGTTTTAAATCGAAAGAGAGACAGATTTAAGTATGATAAAAAAAGAGGGCCTAAGTGTGAAATTTTATAATTTCACAAAGTATTGCTTAAAATAAAAATTTACATACAACCTGTTTACTTAATTTTTTTGAAAACTTTGTTTTGATTCGCAAATTTCGGGATATATTCTCTGAACCAGTACAATAAGTTGAAGTGAAACAAACATATACTTGTTTCACTTCAACTTATTGCACTGTGTGTATCAGTTCAGAAAGTGTAGCAATAAAAAAACAGACCTCTTGTATATAATACCATATATCATATACCAATAACATTTGTGAATCAATATTTCTAAAAATCTGAATCCATTTCAATTCATTCTCGTTTGCTGGGATAATATGTATACATTATGCATGATTTTTAGAAATATTGATTTACGAATGTTAAAATGAATGCTTTTCAATCCTGAATGCATTTTTATTCATTTATAGAAATTGCATGGAGTTCTCTATGCCTTTCAATCTAAAAATAATATTAGCTTTTTCTATACATTGTGAATACTGTTCAATCCAAAATTTTGAATAGGAAATGCAGGAATTTTTCAATCCAATTGCATCCAATCGAATCTAATTAAATCCAATTAAATCCAATTAAATCCAAAAAAAATATTCGCTGTTTAAAATGCGCTATTTAAAATTTGGATAGAAAAAAATTTTAATCCATTCTCATTTGCTGGGATATATATACATATCTATGTAGTTATTGAAGTTAATAGTAATTAGGATAAAAAAATAATAGTTATAGAATAAACCGGCGCGAATCGTCGGCGATAAACGCAAATTTCGTACATCTCTTTCATATGACGCATGCTTTCATAATGTCTTTAATCGTTCTTAATTTTCTCTCTCTCTCTCTCTCTCTCTCTCTCTCTCTCTCACGGAAGTCAGGGCTACTTTCAAAAATGTCTCATGTACACACACGACCGTCAAGACATCTCCATTGCGCCGGAAAGACCCGTTCTTTCCTACGCAACTTCGATTTGTCCACACTCGAAAATTACATTCTCAGAGTCACACTTAATATTTTCTCTCTTCTTCAGTTCGTTTTTGTTATTTTCACTGAATCCAATTTTCTTTTTTTCTCTCAATTTTTACCCTCTCGCTATATACGCAGTACCTTACTATAACGACACATGTAATCGACTTTAATTAAGATCTTACACCCTGATGGTGATCTTACACGCGAATTATAAAAGCTGGTTTGTTGCGATCAGCAAAAACCGAACGGCACGGTACGTTCTGCGAATTGTATTACAGTCGCGGGACGAGTTCGCTCTGCTTCATTCCTCGTCCCTTATATGTCTCTTCTGTAATTAATGTATGTGTGTGCGTGTGTATGTGTGTCACGTGTATTTTTCGCGTACACGTATATTTTGCCGTATTACACTGAATCCGCACGCTTCTCGCCCGTATTCAAATCGCGCTTACGACAACAACAATCCGATATAGAGACATATCGTAACTCCATCATCGATAGTCGTACGCGAAACATATTCATACTGCCACAGAACAATGTTCTCGACAAGAAAGAGTCGCGACGAATGAATAACTAATTGGTGCGACGAAATGTCGAACGACATATTGCACTCGAAAGCGAAGATTTTTTTAGTACGTCCAAGCGAATCCTGATGAAGCCAAGAGCACGAATAAACGTGAACAAACAAACGAACGAGCTTGCTTCAATGTGTATCAATATGCGAATAGAAACGATTAATTAGTTTAATTAAATTTGTGCCAATCGTCATTTCTTGTAGATACATCAAAGGGAAAGCGAACGTTATGTATAGCTCACGTTTATTCGTAGCTTTTGGATTCGTTCTTGAATCCATACTTGCGGAGCGTCTTCAAATACGGGCTCTGGACACAACAGCGCAAAATCTACATTCGTGTAGTAATAATAAGTGTGACTAATAGGACTATTCTACAGGATCTAATGCTTAAGGATCTAACCGTTGAACGGGACGCAGTCGAAGGCTTTCGCACGTGATGTACAATATAATACTGAATCGCTCGGGACAGTGTCGCGCGAGTACTGCGAACGGAACTGAGTAACTTCGGAGAACAATGATCGAAGCGTCGGCGGCGATTCGGCGTAATATGGCATTGTATAATCCTGATACATCATACAAATCCCTAATAATAATAACGTATTAGATTCGTTACTCTACAATTAGAAAATTCAATGTTTACAATTCGTCAATCCGTCTATTGTTGCTACACATTCAACTCATTCACGAAACATCAAAGCACGTAATTTCTGTCGTAAATAGGCAAGCAACTATGTATTACTAATTCACTTCTTAAGATTATTGAATATACTTGTCGTATTGAATGCAATTGACTAACATATTTAAGAGAACTGACTAACGTATTAAACATATTAAATCGGCACAACTAATATAGAAATTACGTAATAGGTATAGACTGATAAGTATATGATATAATCTTCATCTCTAAACTGCTCCGTTAGAAAGAGAATGCAGTTAATTACATCGCTTTTTAATTAGACGTAAAAAAGCTTAGTCTATACTTATTACGTTTATAAGAGTAACGCTTCCCGAATACAGTAATACGTAATACAGAATTGATAGAAAAAGCGAATGTCGAAAATATTTCTGTAGAACACGAGCCAATGTCTGCTTTATTTTAACGTGCCCTTGATTCTCGTAGAAAGTATTACCTCGGAAAGTTTTACTGCGTACAGAGACATAAAGTAATCATATCAAATCACTAAAAATAAAAACTTAAGCTAAAAACAAAATATAAAAATACTACATTAATATTACGTCAATATACGTGGTATTGTTGCCAACTCAATGTA
>NW_017304228.1:389554-406019 GCF_001594115.1 Trachymyrmex septentrionalis | reverse complement strand
ATATATATATAGTCCAAAAGTTAACAAAAATTAAGCGACAAAAATCAAGCCACAAAATATCCATCACAATCGTATTGATTGTGCGAACAGATCTCTGTATGTCAAGTTGTATTGCGTGTTTTTTTCTTTTTTTTTTTCTTTCTTGTTTTAATTGCATTGCCTATTTAATCCATTAGATATTCGGTAACTGTAAAAAAGACTTACAAATAAATGATACGAGGTTCAATCGATTCTAGAGTTATGATATCTATCTACAAATAATAATACCATTGTAAAAACGGAGAGACCAAAGCGATACACAGTGTAATTAAATATAATATAAACTGCCTCAAAATGGCTACCTATTTACTGCTATCATAAGTGGCTATTATGATAATAGTCATTAAGTATCGTTCACACTTCTTTGATTGTGGTTTAGTTACATACTTTAAGACGTTATGATACATGTGAGTATGACACGGAGTTCCACTAAAAATATCTGTTAGATACGCTGAGCATTACTGACTTAAGCACTGTACTAAATTCACATAAAATTGTATTGTATTATTATTATTAGAAAACTAATTATTTTTCATTGGTTTGAAATACTGGTTTAATATATCCGTATAAAACCTTTGTCAACTGGAACTCTTAGAATAATGATTTACACGATACCGATTCCTTGTTGGAAAGAATGCTATATACGAGTAAGTCATTACAATTCAACTCTTATTGGACATTACAACAGGCAACAATTGCAAGTCATGTTTTTAGTTCGCATTTAACATCACAATATCCAATATAATTATTTTTCTTTCCTTTCTCTTTCCTTTCTTTTTCCGATATATCGCTATATTGTGAAATGTACAGAGATAATCGAGTTAAATACGTAATGATCGCATAAAGAAATGATAAATGAGAATAAATATAATTATGCAAGATCTGTGACATATGTTTCGATTAATGTTCAACTTTAGCTTCTTAAGAATGTGTTCATCAGTCGGATGGCAGCAGTCTTACTGCAATTAATAGAAGCTCTAACAAGCCTTCTAAGTTAGATTAGTTTTTCCCTTTACATGTATTTTGTATATTGTCTAATATAAATAAATTAATGATCCAGTATGAGGCCAGAGAAAGGCAGTTACATACTCTAAGTGATAGATAAACTTTACTTTATCTTCTATGTGTTATTGTTCATATCCACTTTTGTTTTGTATCTGGCACTCTTTCCTATTTTAGGCTGCTTCTCAGTTTAACTGTAATTTATTTTGCTGGATTATTGCGTTGCATGGAAAAATATGGCTTTATCCAAAATGCTATTTAACAAAGGCAATACATCGTACAATTACATTGTATGCGCGCCACAGTTGTTGTCACACAATTAAACTTCTTTGAAAAGGCAGAACCAGTGTCCGTAAAAACGAGAGGCTCCCCGATTTTTACAGACATCAGGTAATTCTTATCGTCAATTACAAATGCTGTTATTTGTACACTATGCATGTAAAAAGCATTACACTACATACGTGATCGTTCATCTCTTGTGATGTTCAACAAAGCTAAATGGTAAACTTCGAATAAATACCGGTTTTCCTCTTACTGTATAAGTTATCAAGGTATATATAGAATAAAGGCAGAAAGAAGAAACCTTCCTCGACAAAGTGCCTACAAAAATATTTATATAATAGATTGAGGATTGCTGTTTTCTAAGACTTTAATCTGGTTATATTAGCCACGTGTTACCAGTCTTAAACATAGTGACTAATCGATCATCATGAACAAGTCTTTTTGTCTTTCTACAACTGTATACATTTTTGATCTTTAAGCGTCACTCTCTGGTGCAGGGCATAAAGCGTGTAGTAATTAAGAATCTCTTTACCCCTCCGTGGGGCATATTTAAAAATACGGAAAGATAAATACTCGGTAAATACGTACATGTGTACAGATGCCACAGATAACTTATCGAGAGCAAGCTGAGCTTCACTGAATCATATATAAATATGATGTAATAAAAAATAACTTATGCTACCAATGCCTTCCCGTCAAAACATTTCGAGGTCATTAAAAAAATATCGGTTATATGACATAGTCAATCTTCTTTTTCACTTTTTTCTGTTTTTTTTTTTCATTTTTCTTCTTTTTTTTTTAAACTGTATTTTGTAAATCCGCCTTGTCACGAACGATATTGATGCAGGATTCAAAAACGTCTCACACTATCCATATAGGCTAGCTATGTCGGTCACTAAGTAGAAGAACGGAACACGGCTGATAATTAACCATACGCGTAGCGTTCGTCCACAGCATGAAGGAATTCTTATCTTAGATATATGAATATCCTATACAACTTGTATTCTCGTCAATGAACGTCTCATTAAGTGCGCTTACATACAAATCCTGCGTATAAAAAAGTCTCAAAATAATAAGATTTTAAACATATTTGTTCAACGCTCGATCTAATATTTTGATCTTTAGTGGGATTTCCCTTATAAGTATGACGCCATTACAACGCAAGCACTTATAAGTATAGAATTAATATTTTCGATATTAATTCATGATAGATGACGGATGGAGTTCCCGTACAATGTATTTATTATACGAGAACAAACATTAAAGAGACAGCTTATTTTAAAATCTTTAAAAAAGTATTTTCTTAAAAACTTTTGTTTTGTTCTAATTTTATCAAATTGATGCGTCCAAATATCTAAAGAAAAAATTTAATTTACTTTTTTTATTTAAGATCTTTCAAGTTATTTGCACGATTATATTGAAAGTTCAAATCTATACAGATTTATACTGAAACCTCGTAATAACGTGCGATTCGGGAGTCTATAATAAAGTTGCTCTTCACTCCAAAACAATCAAAAATTCAAGATTTTAGTGACTACTGGTTACTCCCCACTCATACTATTCACAGCACAAAAGGGATTCTTTGCGCTATTTCAAGGTTTGCTATTCGAGGTTCCAGTGTATTTTTATCTAAAAATAATTTTAGAAAAATTAGAAACTTAGCTTTAAAGCATTGTCATTAAAAAAATTGTAGCTTTTTCTCTAAGAACGAAACGTCAATATGTCATAGCTATTCAACATTTCTTCTGCTTGAGATAAAATGAAACAAGAATATGATTATATAAATTATAAATCGCAAGCTTCATTCTTTGTCTCTATTGTATTTAAGAAAAAAAATCCCAAAAAACTTTATATAAACTGTCTCTTTAAAAACTACCACATATCCTGTGGCATTAGCATAAATTCATGATTCACAATTCCTGATTCGCAATAAATTCGCGGAAATCCGTCATACGAAAAAATATGCTTAAAAAATGAAAAAAATATAGAACGCCTTCCAAATAGCCGAGTAAATCAAGGAAGATGTCGCAAATATAAAAAAATCAAGAACGTTAAGAGTATAAGAATGATTTCCTTCTAACACTTACATCTCAATTTTCCGAGAGACAACTATCAAGTTGCCTTGAATTGTTTGCATCTTTAGTTCTACCTCAACGGGAGGAATAATATTCCAATTTCTCAAAACTCGGAAATAACATATGAATGACAAGACCGAGAAGTAAATCTCTTCTTTGTCTCTATATTTGTCCTTGATTTGTAGTTTATTGTTTGCACTATAGTGTACAAACAAAGACCATGATGATTCCAACCACCAATGATTCTTAATAATTCTCATATTTTCGATTTCGTTGAAAAATCGCTCTACTAGCAAACATCTGTTTCCGTATTACTTGCAAATGTCATACGAATGGTGAACCACGAATTATGTATTGCGTATGTTCTGCCGCTAGCTTTACGTAGAATTATTATAATATAATACATACTAAGTATACGATTATATTCCAGTGTACTTCAGTATCCATGGTACAATAATATGCATCTTTGTACTTAAAAAAAACTGGGTTTTTCAGGCAGTCTTCCTAAGGACATTGAATCCAACATAAATATGATGTAAGACACGATCGCTTGCAAGTTTCTTAACTTAATGCTGTGTCCGAACTTTTACATATGGTATCTTTTTTTATATACATGGAGCGGAGCTGTTCGAGACACAAAATTACACCTCCAAAACACACACTAGATCGGTAATGGCATAAATGCAAAAATACGTTATATGCTGTAAACATAGTAGTCTTGTAAATCAGCACACAAACGTGCTGCTACGAATGAATAAGGCAATGTGAACTGAAAGAGAAAAATAAAATATAAACTCAGTGTAAAGGAGCTAAAAGTATAAAAACTGACGAGATGGTCTGGAACAGCTCTATGATGCGGCGATAAAATGTTTGTCAATTCAAAACTGAATTCTAAAAAAACTCACTACTTCTTTGTACAGCACTACGGTAGGCTGGAATTTAGGCTCTCTGGCAAACGGTAATTCATCATATGATACGGTGGACTGGCCGGACTACTCGGTTGGCTATTCATACCAAGATTGCTGGATCCGCGGCCGCGTTTTCGCCTCTGCAGAATGCCCTTTCTGACCATGTAAAAGCGAATTGTGCTGATCGGTATCTTGTACTTTTCTGAAGCTACTTGAAACGTCATGCCGCGTGCCACCATGTCCGAAGCTTGCTTGAGTTCCTCTTCCGAACGCCTTTGTCGTCTTTGATAACCTTGAAAGGTACCAAAATGTTTAGCTCTTATAAATTTAATATATATAAGTAAAATATAAAATATAAAATTAAATCACCTGTAAGCTCACCTTCAATCGCAGGGAATGGGCTGCTAGGATTGCAATTATTACTGGATACCATACTAATGGAATACGGTTTGACATCCTGCTGTTGTACAAACTGCTCATCCGGCTCCATTTTTACCATTCCTGTAGTTTCGGTAAGAGTCGCTTCGCAAGCGCTAAGAGCTTTTTCTAAATGTTGTAATGCTTCGCTATGTTCCATGTTTACGAAGTTGGAGGAGTTAGGATTTTGTGAAACAGGAGGTGTAATAGAGGACGAGTTGTTTCCTGTGCTAGCCATTGCCGTACATGAGATAAAGTCAGAGGTACTTTCATCATTAGATGAAGTCTCCACCTTGAAGTTGCTGTCACCGGGAGTAGGAGTCGACGGAGTGACAGGTGCATTAGAATCACATGATTGTGTATTGCTCTCATTCACCGTGTTATCGCATCCCTGAGTGGATAAGCCACGAACCTATCGAAGAATATATAATATATATTGCCTAATATATATTGCCTAATATGTTTTTGCACATATAAGACAATATTAATAAAATATTATATTATTATTACTATAAAGTAATACAATATATCTATAAAATACATAAAGAAACATTAATATTTTATTATAAGATTTTTTGTTTTAAATTAAAATCTTATATATGTTTATAATCTTTATTAGAGTTATAATCCAATATACACTGCCAGTACCAGAAATCTATATATAGTTCACATTACACATACAATAGATTTTTAATACTGACAATGTACAATGTATGTCGAGGCACAAATTAAGGTTGATACTCATAGTCGATTCTTATGTACTAGTCTTAAATATAACCTTAAGATGTCATAAGCCAATCTCCCAAAGCTATAATATCATAAGATATTGGTTAAGATAATCTTAAAATAAAAACCTAAAATAACGATCGAACATAAAACTACTGCTAAAATAATTAAAGAAAAATTGGCTGAAACAAAAGAAGTTATAGGGATACTAGCTGCGTTTTGGTTTTACAAATTGGAGGTATTTCTATATTCTATTCTATATTCAGAATTCAGTAAACAATGGTAGAATGATTATAAATGTCACTGATTTGCAAAACTAAATGTAACTATTGAAGCGTAACGCTACAGCATTTCAGTAACATTGGACAATATTATCATCGAGGTTTATCTCTTAATCGAGCAATACATAGGGTGATAGAATTAGAGAGAAGGCGACATTTTTGAAAAGAATTTCTTAAAAAATTATTGAATTATGCAAATAAAGATAATATCTAATAAAGATAACCACCTAATAAAGAGAATCGTCTTAACCACCCAATAAAGAGAACTACCTTAACCCTCTAATAAAGATAACCGCTTTAACCATCTAAGTCCTAATTTGATTCTTAATTCCTGTAATTGGATACAAAATACTATCAAATAGATACAGATAAGAGTATGTTCTAAAACTTAACTCAGTCAACTTTGATTATCTTTTATCCTTGCTCAATATTCAGTGACAAGGATAAAATGATACTCGGATTGAGTTTTGTAATACATTTCAAAAAAGTCAAAAAACAGTACCTGCAAAACTTCCGCTGCTTGCATTAAAGTAGCGAGTTGTTGTTGTTCCACATACACCTCCCCACGATACATAAATTCAACCAGGGCTTGAAGCTCCCACATTTTCATGTCTCTCAAAAAGATGACAGGATGAGTACATGGGATCTCCAACAGAAGACGCTCCAAGTAATCGCTACAGGCGGATAATACAACCTTGTGACACTTTATCGAACCTCCGTCACAAGCCAGAGTCACATCGACAAACTGTTCCGAGCTGAGTAATTTTGGAAACGCACTGTGCATGTTCGACTGATGAGAATTCCAAGAGACACAAAACTGCTGACGATCTCCTCCGGGATAAGTGCCCGGATTGGGCAGGTTACTTCCAGATTCCATGATAGCAGCTTAGTGCAGAACAAGTTGCCTGTCAAAAAAAAAAACAAGAATCATTCCACTGGATAATTGTCGCAAAAGGATTGTATTTTGTTTCGAACATATGAGATTCACGTTACTTGAAATCTCCAATTTTTACACTTAAAACGAGATAAATATATATTCGGACGTTAAAAAAGAGAAAAACGAAGATGTTGAACGCAAAAAATGCGAGAGATGCAAATAGACTTACGGTACCGGTTATTACAGAAATCACTTTAGAGAATATATACGTCATAAATACGATTTTGTGGTAATAAGAAAAAAACTATTAAAAATGTGCTCTTAAAAAAACAAAAAAAAATATCCTTTAGACATCTGTTAATTTTTTATCTGTCACTTGAGATCTTAATAATTGAACAAAGCAACGTATTCACACAAGGCACGCTAATGGAAACCCGCAAAATAAAAGTATAAAAAAAAACCGTTCGACAAAGGCAGCAACAGCGCTAACTTGAAAACGGATTCGGAGAAGGAACGCATCCGACGCTGCGCGAAGGGCCTCCTTCGGCCGCGAAGTTATTCTTGGACGCCGTAATTAAATGAAACAAATGACGAATCTGACGTTCCGGCGCGGCGGCGTTTTCGCGGACTATCGTGAACGCCGTGCGAACGATCCCTCTTTCAGCTGTCGAGGGAAACGCGCGACGCGACGCGTCGTCCTCGGCGACAGCGGCGTCGGAAGGAGCGACCGAGCGGCGTGCGCGGAACGCGGGAACGTCAATCCGGAACAAAGACAAAGACGGGCCGTCGGCCGTCGGCGGGGCCAGTCCCGACCGCCGAGTCGATTACCTCGTATGGGGGATCGTCTTTAGCCGGGACGACACGCGTGCCGCTCGTTTTTCCTAGAGTGCCGCGATCGCGCGAACAAAAGAGATCAACGGCGGGATCTCGAGGGGCTAGGTTAACGAGAGACACGATGGAAGAATTAAAAAAAAATTGCAATATGGCTGTCTGGCATAGGTCTGGAGCGGAACAACAATATCCGTGCATACATACACACGCGCACATAACCGCGAATGAAATATATAGGCGCGAACGTACACACACACGCGCGCGCACATAAAACCACATACATCGGATATACATGTACGCGTATTCACATCACGTATATATATATATATATATACACACATCATACAATACATATATATATTACACACGAATATAAAGGCCGAACTCGCGCCACAGTCCTCCCTAACGACACGACGCTATTAGGTTCATGTTGCTTGAAATCCAAAAATGTTTATTAAAGTTTGAACGACGAAGAGAAGGAAAGCGAAGATTCTCAAAGAATGTTAAAAGCAACAGACTTATTTTTTATAAATAGATTAAAATTGTGTTCTTGAAACGGAGGGGAATTTACAAAAGCTAGTGAATTTATTAAAATATTTTAAAATTTCAACACTTTTTGTAGTATTCATCTTGTTTCAAGATACACAATCGATACACAACCCCAGGAATCACGTTAGAAAGCACTCCTGGGTGCTCAGATTCTCAAAAAATATAACAATAAACAAATACATGAAAATGCGTTAACTTCTTTGGAGTAAAATCTCACTTCAAAAATGAAAATTTTGCCAGTCATGAGGAAAAATGGCAGAATTTTCAATCTTTTTAAGAGTGACATTTCACCCATAATTAAATAAAACTTATGCCCGTTCCTATCAAAGTAGTTTAATTTTAATTTTATTTCAATAACTCGTCTTTTTCTAGTTGTAAAAATTCGAAAAAGATGAAAAGTAAATTGAACCAAGATTAAAATTAAACTGCATCTGCACTCCAAAGAATTTAGAGAGCAGATTTCTCTAGTCTCTAAATTTTGTAGAGTGGAAGCTCACACTAAAGAATAAAGATTGAGTCTTGAAAAAGAATGGCACTCCACCAATCTTTAAGAGTGAGATTTCCCTCTTTGGAGTAAGATTCATTGTAAATTTCAAAGAATAGTATCTTTATATTATATTTTTCGAGAATAAGGCTGCCAGGGACAATTCGAACGCGATCGACACCGGTCGGCGAATCGATCGGCAGACGGCAAATCGGGCGGGTGCCGTCGGTTGAAAAATCATCCGTGGACGCGGTGCGACGTGCGCGCGTGTGACAAGCCCGCCGTATATAGATATAAGCGATACATACAGCCGGATGCACGCGCTTTCGTGGAGGCGGACAAGCGGGAGCAAGCAGGCAGACGGGCGGGCGGCGTGCACTCACTCACGCACTCATGCACTCACTCACTCACTCACTCACTCACTCACTCACTCACTCACTCACTCTCACACACACACACACACACACACACACGCTCGCTCGCTCGCTCATTCACTCTCTCTCTCTCTCTCTCTCTCACTCCCTCACTCACTCCCTCACTCACTCCCTCACTCACTCGCTCGCTCACTCACTCACTCGCTCACTCACTCACTCGCTCACTCACTCACTCGCTCGCTCACTCGCTCACTCACTCACTCACTCACTCACTCACTCAAGCAAGCACTCCACTACTTAGGCATTCAGCAAGTAGACAGAATGGAAAAGAAAAAACGACGCGTCTCTTTGGGTATCGCCGCCTCCGGCGACGATGATGCCAATGACACTCGTTACCCGTACAATCGTCACGTGTTAATCACTGTCGAGTTCGTTGAACAAATACAGACGGACAAATCTACGAAGTGGAAATGTCGCTTTTTCGTCGGGCAGTCAACATTCGCGTCGAGTCAAGACAGCCGGGTCGCGTTTTACCCGAACCACGAACGGAACGCGTCCCCACGGCACGGCGTGGAATAAAAACGAGATCTCTGCGGGAGAAGTAACATCCCCCGTGCTCACTCCCCCCTCCACACAGGACGCCTGGAGGCTCCTATAAATTTCATCATTCATACGTACACTCGCGATTCGTGCGTTCGTTCGCCTTTCTTGATCTTTTCACGCAGTACTTCCCACGCCGACGAGCGTCGCTCCTCCGTCTCGATGGGCAAAAGCGATTGAAAGCGACGCAGAACGCCACGCCGCACCGCGCCTCGACTTCGTTCTCGCGTTAACTTCGCCCGCTTAACGATTTGAACGAAACCACGAACGCACTCACGGGTGAAGGTCTCCCAGGTAGCCGCTAACTCCTTTCAGAAATATTCGTTCGAAAAAGAACAAGAATCCCTTAGGAAAACATTCGACCGTCGAGATTTATACTAGAGGGAAGTCTCAGCAAGGAGACATTGGGGCAGGGGACAGGGGAAGGTGAGAAGATACGAGAGGGGATAGACGGTATAAGACTAGCGAGGAAGAGGGGAGAATATATCCGCGTTAGTCGCTCTCCCCCCTCCCCCCTCTCACTTTCTATCTCTCTCTCTCTCCCCCCCCTCTCTTTTTATGAACGTGCGTATCATATGCGCTGACACATACTAGCGCGACATGTGTGCACGTGTATGCTTGAGAACTGCCGTTGCATACTATACGATTAAAAGCTAGAGATTCCGAGAAAGAGTGAAAGAATCCAGGTACCCCCGAGAGAAAGAGAGAGAGAGAGAGATCTGTACTAAGGAAGAACGGGCGAATAGAGCAGAATAGAGCGGCGCGGAGAATCAACCGGCGGACTGTCGCACTCCCGTTGATCGATACTTACTCAGTCTGTCCGGCCTGTATCGTCGTTGAACTGTCACGTTACGTATGCTTGAACTGGCTGACAGCCGAAATCCCAAGCGGGGCACTCTATCCGCAAAAAATGTCGCTAGACGTGAACTAGCGTGTCGCGATGAGCCTCTAGCGCGCATCCGTCACGGCGCAGCGAATCTTTGGCCTATGATTGAACCCGCGATGATTTCCTTCTTTAAGACGGGCCACTTGCTGGACTTTTTCCGCCGACGGCGATGACGGGCGACGACCGATCGTTGCCTGCGAAAGCGACGAGATAATCGCGCCCAGTGAACTACACTCTTTCGTTCGTAACGCGATCTCCCGCCTCCTCCTTTTACGCGCGAGACACCCGGCGCGAACGAGACCAGCGGTACTTTGTCGCGATTTCATGAAAGCCGCCCGAACGGTATATTCATATGTATCGCACATAATATCAGGTCTGTTCTCTTTGGGGCGGTTTCATCAACGCCGATCAAGCTTAATTATATGATTAACCGCGATTGGTCGGTCAACGGCCGATTAAGCTAACTGACGTTGGTGAAACTGGCCCTTTTAGTGACTTTGAATTTTTAGGCTCTGCATTTCGAACAGCTTCAAGGCTTCGAGAAGACGTTAAACGCTATTGCGTCATTCTGGCCGGTATTCATAGTCGGTTCTTATATTCGAAATTTTAAATACAATGGTAGTTTTCCAGCAGAGGCACAAATCGACACAAGAGTCATTCTGTCTTTGTTTCTTACTGATTATCGAACAAGGACAGGATGACTTTGTGTTAATTTGTGTCTTTTGGAAAACTCCCAATATTGAGATAAGCTAATTACAGGTCAATATTCGTAGGCCGGCATTCATAAGGGCCCGTATTCAAAATGCGCTTACAACGATATAGCGCTCTAACATGCTATAATTTACGTTACGCATACTATAGAATTTTAGAGATTAAAGCGCGCTTCTGTCTTCGTCATTTATTAAACGTAAAATAAGGATAGAATGACACAAATAGCATTAATAGCGTCTTCCCGAACGCACCTACAGTTGCTCCTTATATTTTAAGAGTGTTTTTAGTATACGGTCTTAAGCCCAGTTTTAAAATTCATGTTTAACCGAGGTTTAACTTATGTTTCATCTCTTTGTAATACTTGAATTTTAATGAGATGAAAAATAAGTTGAACTTCTATTGAGCGTTCAATTTATCAGATATCAGTTATACCGGAATATACGGTTTCTGATTGATTAAAATCTTAATATTTATTCCTGTTCCTGATATTTCCTTCATTATATGCAGGGCCTTAACTGTGAGTTGTGAAACTGAGCCTCAGGGCCTCTTTCACCAATCCTGATTAACGTTAATCGATTGTTAATTCAATCACCATATGATCACCAACGTGAGACAAACAGAAGAGGAAGGCAGAGGAGGCATTCTGATATATTAATCTGCTGTTAGCATTTCTGCGAGTTGATCATAGATTAATTTAATCAGAAGTTGATGGAAAACCTTTAAGATGTCATAAATCAATTAAAAGTCGATATTTTATAATCGATTCATTGGCGCGTATTCAGAACACACTTATAATGGTGTAGCGCGCCAATATGCTATAGTTTATTTTACTATAGAATTTTAGAGATAAAAGTGCGTTTTTATTGATGAAAAACACGTTTTGAATATGATCCATTAGCTCTCTAGTTTGTTCATGATATCTTAAGACTAAATACTCAAAAATGTTACGAACCAATCAGAAGACGAATTTTTTTAGCATCTTAAAACATTACTTAAGATTTAAAAAAGACGAGTTTGAAATAAAATACTGAAATCGGTTTCTAGCCATATTTTACTCTGAAAAATGATAACAATAGAATGACACTAATAGCATCTTCTCAAGTTATCTTTTCTATCTCCATTATTGTTCCTTTTCTCTAATCGCCGTTAAAGAATGAAGAGGTTAAGATGAAGAGATCCGTCATAAAGCCGAAATATTATATATATCAGACTACGCATTGAAGAATCAGATTGAAGATTGAAAGATTGAAGTTTGACCAATCAGAACAAAAGGAGCCAAAATTTCTTTGTCCTCATTGGTGAAATTTCAATCTTTAATCTTCAATCTCAATCTTTAATGCATAGTCTAATATATACAATATTTCGGCCTTATACCCACTTTTATTTAAAAGGATGGCGCTTCTATAGGTCCGGACCTCGCAAGTCTCTGTTTAAATATATTACCATGCGGGAGAAAGATAAAAAAAAAATATATATATATATATATATATATGTATTTATATGTATATGTCGAAAGATAAGAAAACCGAAAAGATAAATGTTAAATGTAACGATAACTGCTTAAAAGTTTTAGAAAATATTTAAAGAATTCAGAAATCCATTTGTCTTATAAGATAAGAATCCCGAGAGAAATCTGCAAAATATAGTATAATATAGATTTCTCCGTCCGGGCAGAAATTTCTATTGCACAATAAAAATTTTAGATTTTTTTGTTACAAAAATTGATTTTGTTGCGAAGCACAAGAAAGATTTTATAGTAAAATATCTCATTTTTTCTAATTGACTGTTGTGAATTTTACATCCGTTTTGTGCAACTGGACGTGTTACATCTTCTACTCGAAAATAAAATAGATGTATGTTAAGCTCATATCGAATTACGTAATAAAGATGAAAAATTGCAAAATTAATTAAAAAATTCGAATTTAATTAGAAATTTAATTTTAATTTGTTTAGATTTTGATTAGTTAAATTTTAATCTACAACTCGCAATCCTGAATCTCCTGCAGGTCGTAGTCTGACATCGTTATTTTGAAGATTGAAATTTTATTGAAATTTGATCAACAGAACGTATAAAAAAGAAAATATTTCTTTACTTTAATAATTTTAGTCAAATCCATACAATATCACTTAATAGATATATATATAGTAGTCTGACACGAACTTGAATAGGCTGTAAACACATAATTAAGAGACAAAAGAGAAGAATGATAAAGTAAAAAAAAAAACAAACCTTTTCTTATCTTCGGTTTCTACTTATCTCTAATAGTATTTTATTGGTTCTCTCGAGCAGGTTTGCTAGCTTTGACCTGTTCGATTAATGATAATTAACGTTGCGTCATGCTCTACTATTAAAGCATGTGACGTCATATTATAATTAATCTCGGGCTGAAAACGCTATAAAATGTATTTTTCGCTAGACCTACGGTATGGTTATGTTCAGAAGAAGCAGAGAAAGTTTTGCAATTATTGTAAGATTCTTTAATACGATTAGTTATATACATTTAAATTCAACAAAAAACTAAGAACAAAAACCAATCATATTAAAAAATCTTATTACAGGTGCTTTTTTACATCCATTATTAAAGGAAGAATGCGTTAGTTAAATTATTATGCATATTTGAATCTGATTGATCAAGAACTAGATAAATATACCAACGGCCACTATTGAGTAAGCTCGTTTTGTTCAATTAAAATTTATAGTAACAAACTTTATTTAATCAAGAAAAACTATGTTAAATTGTGCCAATAATATATCGTGGATTATTAAATAAAAAAGAATTTCTTTATTTCTTTTTTTTATTAACCGATCAAAACTAAACAAATTCAAAATTATAAATCAATTCAGTTCCATGAGTCTCCTGTATAACAATTCGGAAATTTTGTCCTTTGAGCTGCTAAACAAATTCGAATCTGGCGGAGTTTGAAATTTCAATTTTGAAATCATAATTCCATCACGAGTATCACGATGTACATCTGTGGGTAAAATAGGTTTCCGCGCCATATAAATGGCTTTTGATTTCTCCAGTGTGCCGATAGATGGCGTACTAATCGATCCCGCCACCTCGCGCTACAGCCTACAGCGCTATTCGGCATTCATTCTTCATTGTTGTTGTTATTGTTCTTATTGCCATTTTCGCGTCAATTGCCGGCGATCTCAACGGATATTTCAGGGTATTCCAATTAAACGGATACTCCCATTAAAATAGATCAAAGCGCTAGAATTAGCGCGTAGTTATGTCAAAGATAACAGGTTACGATACGCACGATGACGGTCCAGGATTCGTGGGCATCAGATTTTGTCAGGAGTGCAATAACATGTTGTATCCGAAGGAGGATAAAGAGAACAAAGTACTCATGTACGCGGTAAGTATATATGACCGTTCCTGACGACAGAATCTCTTTAATATCGTAAGAAAAGAAGAAAAAAAAGAGGTGCTTTGAATTGCACGAGTCATGTGAGAAGGAATTGTAATGTCAAGATATTGCCTGTTTCAGTGCAGAAATTGCGATTTTAAGCAACTGGCGGACAGCAATTGCATCTACGTGAACAAGATCATGCACGAGATAGAGTGAGTTGAAATTAAGTGGCTTGAAATTAATTAACATCTATGTAAACATTGTTAAATGTTAGACCAATTTACACTAAAGTTTTTGTAAACACACATATTAACAGGAACATTACATTAATATTATTTCCCACTCAACATTGCAAGGATAACAGTTATTAACAATAAATAACAGTTATAATAGTTATATTGTTGAGTAGAAAATTGTAACAGTGTAATGTTACCGCTATTTGGTTTTTACTAGAGCTTTGTTCTTTTTCAAAAGAAAATTTTGAACTTGATGTACACTAATGCAATAAGTTGGAGTAAAACTATATTTGTTTTACTCCAACTTATTGCACTAGTTTAAAACCAGTTCAGACTTCCTTGAAAAATAATAGCTCTTAGAATATAATATGTGAGAGAAAGAGGAACGTATCATTTTGTGCACTTGTATCTCTATTATACAAAATGACATTCCTTTGTGTAGCGAGCCATAAGCTCATTGCAAAGCTCAAAGAGAATTTGTGAAATTAATTCAGGACCTCTGTTGTATATGCTCAAATCAAGTTTGAGACTTGCGCTCACTGCTTATTACTTTTTTTTTCAGCGAACTAACTCACATCGTCGCCGATGTGATATCGGATCCTACACTGCCGAGAACAGAGGAACATCCATGCCCAAAGTGCAATCACAGAGAAGCAGTATTTTTCCAGGCGCAAACTAGACGGGCTGAGGAGGAAATGAGATTATATTATGTATGTACGAATCAGCATTGCTCTCACAGATGGACGGAATAAAACTTATATGGCTACGAACGTCCGTGTACCTTTATCCTTCTACTTGCTACTTGTAACTTATAGTTCTTATAATTTTGTAAATTGTACAAGTTGTGTATCTGTGATTGGAGGAGATGCATTGTAATTAGTGTAATATGAATAAAAATTGTATATAATAAAAGTAATGAAGAGAAAGAACGTTCGTGCACAAGGGGATGATGAATTACCGTAAGGCTCAACGCTCGGTTCGCAATCTCTATTCTCTTGCTGAGCATTTATCCCTCCGGCCGCTGAAGCATGCGGTTGGCTTTACGGACCGGGGAGTTGTCTTTTGCGAGTCGTGTTTCCTAGCCTCAGCGTTTTACGGGGCTACGTCGTGCAATCGCGACACATCTCTCCAGGGCGCGATCTTATCATGGTTTTTCACAGGAGATTTTTCGTGACATCGCGCGACAGGAAGTTTTCGTCGAATTTATCCTGCCGATCGTTCCGTCATCGTGATAAGAGGGTGGATGAATGCGTTGCAAATTCGCGATGTAGCCACGACCTGTAGATACCCTGGGACTACTCCCACACTCCCAGCTGTTTATCAGAGCCATGCACAGCCATACTGAATTTACTCGCTATATGCAGTACCGCAAGTAGCTCCCTTAGGTCCCTGTATAGTGCATAGTGCATCATGTGATTATTTATATAATTATGGATTTATTTCACTGCGATATTATTTGATATAGGCTGTGTTTCAAAATTTACTGTAAATGTTAAGAATCTATGGTATCACACGTAACACAAATTATAGATTTTCTGCGCTAGTAATAAATTTGAAATACAGTCTGTATCAAGTTATCAAGAGACATGTTCAAATTCCAATCTGAATGCTCATGTCTGAATGCGGATGTCATATCATTCTTATTTAACACTCGGTAAATAACAAAGATGGAATGATATCTAGGTGGTACCCTAGTGGGAATCTATAAAGCCAAGGGTGGTCACTATTTATAGTCTTTCCTTAGGGAGGAATGAAGATTCCTTGAATTAAATAATTGAATTAAATAATGAATTTAATAATGTATGAGCCAAATATTTATACAGCAAATTA
>NW_017304228.1:384977-389454 GCF_001594115.1 Trachymyrmex septentrionalis | reverse complement strand
TAATTGAATTAAATAATGAATTTAATAATGTATGAGCCAAATATTTATGTTAATACAGCAAATTTATATCAATTGTCGATAATGTCAACGTTCTTCAATTATCTCCTGCTCTTTCAATGAGCAACCTCTGATTAATAGTTTTATTTTCTACTTTCATTTGTAATGATTTATTTTAAAACAAATGTAAAACAGAATACAGTAGAAGAAATAACTTTTGTTAAACAGAATAAATTATTTTGCTATCAATGCACGAAAAGAAAAAATGCATAGTTATATGTAGACTGCGGATATTTATGCAAAATACTTAACTGAATATTTTGCATAAAATGCATATTTCCAGATGGCAATCTCAACCTTTTTACTTTACTTTTTAATAACTTTTTAACGAACAATGATCGACTGCTAAAACTGTCCGATAGTTATAATATTCAGTTAAGTGTTTTGTATAAATATCCACGGTCTAATTATATGTAAAGAATATAAAGGGTGATTTGTTTTAATCTTAATAGATAAATATTTAATCTTAATAGAAAATATGCAATTCTATCGAGAAATATTTCAAATAAAAATTGTGTAGTATAGAGGGAAACATCACCATTGTACATCCCTCTCTGTACTATACAACTTTTATTTGGATCGATTTTTTTTTTTTTTAATTAAATTACATATTTGCAAAATATTTGCCTGTTAAGATTAAAATGAATCACCCTGTATGATAAATTAGGAGTAGCCAACCTTTTTATCTGAGACGCCTGACAAAAAGGTTAGCTATTCCTGATCCGTGTATATATACGGCTGCATTTGGATAGCACATTATCAGTTACAATTACGAGTTTAAAGAGAAATGTAGATATTGATAAAAATTATCGATAGCTGCAAGTTGTTTGCGTAAATAAGTAACAGAAGCGGTGAATTCGTTGTATCTAATTAAGTTAAGGTCTACTCAAGTGACGCGAACAAATCATGGGGCTGCATATAGCATTACTGATACTTGGAGTAACGATACTTCAACAGGGAATATCCCTTGAAGTACGTGCACCACGTGTCGGTAAGAATTAATTTTTCATTTCAATACGTTATTTAATAATTCACAAAAGATTTTAATTAATTCTTATGTTCTACATTTTTTTAGCCGTTATAGGGGGTGGTATCGGCGGAGCATCCGCCTCGCATTTTCTCACTGAATTGTTAAAGGAATCTGTGGAAATCGACTTGTACGAGGCAAAGACTATCGGTGGGCGATTGGCGACTGTCAAGATTGATAAAGATGAAGTCGAAGCTGGTGGTTCAATTATACATTCTAAGAACATGTATATGCAGAGATTTGTTAAACTCTTGGGTATGTATAGATAGCAACTTTCTGTTTCCTTAGCTCAAATATATTAGCTGCATATGTCCATTTCTATTAATGTAAATTAACTTTAATCTTAATTTAATTTATTTTTTATCTTTTTCTAATTCTTGCCACTGTATATTTATTTCTGTCAATGTAGGATAATTTTAATCTTAGTGTAACTTACTTTTTATCTTCTTTCAATCCCCTAAGAAACAGAAAAAGATAAAAAAAATTAATGAAACTGAAATTAAAATTAATCTAGAGACTGTAGACTATAGTAGCAGAAATAGATCCTAAAGTAAAAAAAAAGATAAAAAGTAAATTAAACTGAATTAAAGTCAATCTATATTCATAGAAACGAATAAAAAATATTAATGACCAGCTTTTATGATTTTTTAGGTTTGGAAAAGAGTCCTTCCAGTGATGAAACATTTGGCATATGGAACGGAGATGAGTTTATATTCATAGCAAGCGATTGGTCCATAGTATCGCTGATGAAATTATTTTATAGATACGGCTTTCAGTTACATACTCTCAAGAGGTATTTAAATATTATGCAATAAGTATAAGAGAAGAGAAAAAGTAATATTATATTATATATTTTCTTTGAGCAGTCTTATAAGCAACATGATAGAAGATTTTGTGAAGATATATGATCTGCAGGATGCAGGGCAATCCTTTGCCAATGTTACTGCACTCCTATCAGCTATGAATAAAGATTTCCCGAAATTATTAAAGACGTCTACGAAAGAATATCTTTTGCATAAGGGTTGCACAGAGAAAATGATCAATGAATTAGTGCAAGCTGCTATCGTAGTGAATTACGGTCAGGAAGTCGATATCCAAAGTTTTGTTGGTTCCATATCTGTGGCTGGGATAGACGGTGACTTATGGTCTATTAAAGGTGGAAATAAAGGGGTAATATTATTAACTTATTGTCTGTCCTAATTACTTATAAAAAATGTATAAAATACATGTTGAAATATCTTAGGTACCGGAGCATCTCATTTACAGAAATAAAAAAGTAAATGTAGTACCAAGCTGTGTTACAAAGATTCGCAATTTAGCAAACGATTATGATGTAAGTCAATACGAAGTGACCTATATAAATAAAGGTGCGATAAATAAAATCTGTTTGAGAAAGAGATAAATATTTAAAGTATATAGTGAAAAATAGCATGCAATTATGCATTTCAGGTAGCACTGATCCAATGACGTCTAACTACGACATCGTAATTATCGCCGCACCACTTACTAGTGATCAAGAATTTCAAATAGAATTTATCGGGTTTCCGAGTAACTTGGTAGTTCCAGGAAAATATCAGACAACATATGCAACGTTCATCAAAGCGAATCTTAAACCAAAGTACTTTGGCTTGCAAAAACCTTTGAATGGGATTCTAAGTTGCAACCCAAACAAAACTACGATCAGTTCGGTCGGGAAAGTGAATCCTGTTGATGGTTCAATTAGAAAAGATCCACAAGTTTGGAAGGTCTTCAGCAGAAAACCTCTAGAGACAAGTCTTGTACACGATATGTTTTCTGAAGTATGAAGTTTGCTGTAAATGTTTTGTGTAAACAAAAGCAAAACTGATATGCATATTTAATTTTCTTTTTTATGTTAAGGTCATCGAGAAAAAGGAAATTGCTTGGAAAGCATATCCCCGTTACTCGACAAAGATGAACTTTGATAATTTCAAACTACATAATGCACTGTATCATGTTAATGTATTTGAGTGGGCCGGAAGTTCGATGGAAATGAGTGCAATAGCTGGAAGAAACGTCGCTATTTTGGCATACAATGATTTTCTTCAGAAATTCCCTAATTCTATACTGGATAAAGAAACTTCTGAACATACATCTAAAAAATTACATTATTCTGAGGATTTATAATATCTTTACTGTTAACAGATTTTATATGAACACATGAGAGTATTTTTATAGCACATAAGTGCAATGTTGTGTATAAAAGAAGTTATAAAATAAATCAAAGATAACGTTCCAAGCTTACTGAGTCAAATAATTTGATAAAAGTGATTGTGTAAAAAAAATAAATACTTGCGTTATCATTATCTATACAAATGTGACTTATTTAATAACATGTTTGTTCAGTAAATTATTTTTATATGTCTTATCTTATAATCCGCGATAGAATCCGTAGTTTTTTATTACTATAAATATATATAATAATAAAATAATTTATAAAATTACTATGATTATATGAGCTCATTCAGTATATATTTTTGCTCTTTTCCAAACGATAATATTTAAATCACGCAATATATAGAAGATGTCTTTATTGTCTTTTGGATATCTTTTAGATGTGTATTTTAAAACGTCTTTATGTCTGTGATGTTTTTTTTTTAAATATACATGTTGTCTGAATTGGTTATCCATGCCATTCAAAATTTTATGTACGATTAATTTTTTAAATAAATTTTAGCATTGTATTAATTTTTTCTATCTATTTTTACGAGTGTTTCAGAAAGTGCGGATGGTGTAGGAAAAGCCGGTAAATATGTCAAGTTGAAAGTAGTAAGTAATGCGCTGGTTTAGCTGGTTATAATTGCAGTAGACAATAAATAACATACTAATCAATTGAAGACGTGATGCAGCGGATAACGCAAAAAATTTATATAATCCAGAAATCCCGGGTTTAAATCCCACTTAATTTAAAGTGCGTTTTTATCAATTTGAAGTAATTAATTTCAAGTATAATTACTATAAATGTTTTACGCGGAGTCTACAATAAAACTTATAGCGATCATAAGGTCTTAAACTCCTGAGTAGTCATCATTGAATTATGAAGTAATAATCATTGAATCATGAAATGAGAAATGACACGTTAATTTGTATTACATGTCATCATAAATAAAGACAATTTAGGTAAAACAATTTAGGTGAAATAATGAAATTGCTTTAAAAAATTTGTAAAAATGGATAAAAACTATGCTTATCCTCTTTAAGTCAGTAAATAATCGTAAAAAGTAATAAAAGGCATCTGTAAGTGAAAATAAGCTACGTATATGCGCATTGAATAAAAGCACTTAATATGCCTTTTATCACTTTTTATGATTATTTACTGACTCTCAAGGGGAATGCATAGTTTTCCATTTGTACAAATGTTTTAATCTTATCATT
>NW_017304228.1:382887-384877 GCF_001594115.1 Trachymyrmex septentrionalis | reverse complement strand
AATATGCCTTTTATCACTTTTTATGATTATTTACTGACTCTCAAGGGGGATGCATAGTTTTCCATTTGTACAAATGTTTTAATCTTATCATTTTGTTTTATCCAAATTGTCTTTATTTATAAATGGTATGTAATAAAAATTAATGTCATTTCTTGCTTCTAATATCACGATCCAATATGGCTATGGTGACTACAACTATGTTCCAAATTCGCTGCCAGTACTGAAAATCTATAGTGCACGTAACGTAAACTATAGATTTTCAGTACTGACAGTAAATTTTGGAACACAGCCTATTCATTGTTAGGAGCCTTAAGTGATAGAAAATTAACCAATTACAGACGAATATGAGAGGAATAACCAACTATAATTGGTCATTTTCTATGACTTAAGACCCTGGCTGCGGTTAATTTGGATGCTCACACGCTTTAAGCGTTTGGAATCATCATTCTGTCTTTATCGTTCATATCGTTCATTAGACGTAAAATAAGAATGGAACTACTGAAAAGCGCTGAATGCGTCCACAATCAACCGCAGCCCTTATGATCGCTACGATTTCTATTGTAGACTCCACATTAAAAATAAAATTTATAAGCCTTAAATATGAATGTTTTTTTTTTTCGAATATTAAAATTAATGTCAGTACGAGTCTCAAATAAGGACGCATCTGTGTGTTATGAGAGTCACATGCGTGCGAGAGATCGAATATACTCGCACATTTGCGCGCACCATGCGATTATTGTGCGGGCATTTTGTTATCTGGGTATATTCTGTGTCTCGAGAAGTGTGGATACTTGTGAAAAGAAGAAGAAAACATAAACAAAGAAAGAAGAGACGATTGTCATGCGAAAACGGGAACAACGACGAACACCGGTCGACCGTGACCGGTTCGGCCGACCGCTGACGTTGAAAAACCGTGGCGCGATCTGATTAGCGTGAACATCGACCTAACCTAACCTAATTCACGGAGCGCCAAGGGCGGAAAGTTTCTCCAAGCGGCGTGAAAAATGTGATTTCCCACGTCTCGCAACCCGCGGCGAGTCTCGCGTTCACGCGAAGACTGCAGAGGAAGGAAGTGGACGAGAGATGGAGAACTATTCCGTACGTATCAATCCGCAGACCGCCCGTGGAGATGTTGCCGATGAGTTGCCTGCATTCCACGACGCCCAACCGAAACAGCATGCGGATCACGTCAGAAAACGAGAGGACGTGATCGTTCTGACGAGCGACACGAAGGGCGGTCTATTCAATTCCAGAGCTCTTCTCTTTCTCACCCTGTGGTACGTCTTCAGTGGATGCACATTGTTTCTAAACAAATATATACTGTCCTACATGGAGGGTGATCCCACGATATTGGGTAAGCAATTATTTTTTAGCCTTATCTATTATCTAAAAGCAATGTCATTGAATAGTTATTTCTATGTAAAAATGCAAAGTTCACAATGAATCATCAGAGGATGCCTTCTACTTAATGATACAAGTCAGCACAAATATCTTTCTGTCTTTGTTACTCATGAAATATGAAGAAAGATGGAATATTTGTGTGGACTTGTGTTACTAAACTAAGATTTAGCAAAGCTTATATTTAGCAAAATATTTATTTTGGGTGCTTTCCATTTAGTAACAAGTCGACACAAGGATTATTCTATCATTAGTTCTGTTCTTTTTAACTAAACTTCTTGTTCCTCTCTCTTTTTTTTTAATGTTAAAAGAAAAAGAAAAACTGAACCATGCAAAATTTAGTTAAAAAGAATAAACCTAATAAATATCAAGGAAGAAATGTTTACACCAACTTGTCACTAAATGGAAAGCACTTTTTGTATTTGTTGATTTTCTTTTTTTAATTGAGATAAAATTATTTCTCTAAATCTAAAAAAGTATAATCCAGTTGAAGAAAACTTCCAACAACTACAAAATAAACATTTTGTTGAATGCAACTATCCTAACATAGTGAATCATTTCAGTTTTGTTTAACATTGATAAGTAGCGATAC
>NW_017304228.1:359207-382787 GCF_001594115.1 Trachymyrmex septentrionalis | reverse complement strand
ATAGCTTTTCTTTTACATTTTATATATAATATCTTTTTATAAATACTTATTTTGAATCACAGGTGCTTGTCAAATGTTAATGACTGCAATTTGTGGATTGATACAAATGTACTTTCCCTGTGGTATGTACAAAGCCAGTCCAAGGTTGATGAGACCTCCAGGATTTTACAAGCACATGACACTCGTAGGCTGCACAAGGTTTGCCACGGTAGTGTTAGGTCTAGTATCATTAAATTATGTAGCTGTAAGTTTCACAGAAACCATAAAAAGTAGCGCACCTCTTTTCACCGTCCTCATCAGCAGGTATTTATTAGGTGAGTATTTTTAGTGTACCTTTATATCTAATATATTTATGATAAACAATTCAGCTTTTGATTAAGCGATCGGAATTTTTTTATCAATTGATTATATTTTTAGGGGAACATACAGGATTATATGTAAATCTATCTTTAATACCTGTAATGGGTGGATTGGCACTGTGTTCCATCAATGAAATTAGTTTCGATCTTAGAGGATTTATCGCTGCTATGGCCACAAATGTAACAGAATGTTTACAAAATGTTTACTCGAAAATGTTGATCAGCGGTGACAATTTTAAATATACGTAAGTAATTTAATTCGTACGAGTGTGCGTAACATTGTAAAATGGAGAAATGTTCTATTTTTATAGACCAGCAGAATTACAATTTTATACCAGTCTAGCGTCAATTGTGGTACAAATACCGGTATCGATACTGTTAGTCGATTTACCTACTCTGGAGCATTCCTTGAGTTTTAAATTATTCGCGGCATTCCTTCTCAACGGAGTATTCTTCCATTTCCAAAGTATTACCGCTTATGTACTTATGGACTATATCAGTCCCGTGACACACAGGTATGTAATAATCTTTTGAGTATGTTTCAAACTGCATTCTCTGCTTGATTCTAAAGTACATTATATTGATGTTATAGTGTTGCTAATACTGCAAAGAGAGCTTTCCTAATATGGCTCTCCGTTCTATTATTTAACAATCCTGTGACGGGATTATCGGCCCTCGGCACTTCCTCAGTTATAGTAGGAGTATTGCTGTACAATCGGGCGCAGGAATATGACAGGATGAATAGAACAAAGAGAATACGATACTCATCGAAGATCAATTTGCAATAGAACAATTTTCCAGTCTACAAAGATTTTATGTGTATGGGAAGAGAGAAATATGTATGTCACTGCACCGAATGTATTGCATTGGAGTTGGGAGTACAAACGATATCCATTTTCTTATACAGCAGTATTCTGTTCAATGGAAATGCAAAGATAGTACGTATTTGTAAGATTAAGACGATGGACAATCAATAAAAATTGTTTTTTTAATTTAATAATTTATAGTAAATTTTTGTGATATATTAAGAGCAATTAATTTGATCTCGTTTGCAATTTGTAATATAAACCATTAATAATTAAATATCGCTGTGAAATTTAATTTATTTTATTTGTGAATTTGAAAATACATTTATTTGCACATTTAGAAATGTCTGACAGGTATGGTAAACCAAGAAAAATCGGGACGAATGAACTATATGTTAAAAAGTATCTGATTACTGTGTATTATACAAGTGTTCCTAATGTAAATGTGAGAATTGTGGAATGTATAAAAGAATTTTATAAAAATAAAATTTCTTTATATCTACTGATATCGCTGGCAACGTTCTATGAAGATTTATGACAATGTAGAGATTTTATATTATTCATAAGACAATTAATACATATTAGAACACCTGCTATTACTTTTACGGTTATCTGATTACATTTCGTTAATTCATTGACAAGCCTCTAATGCTTGTTTGAGATCGGCTATAAGATCTTCTTCGGTTTCAAGGCCAACAGATAATCGAATCAATTGATCAGTTATGCCTAATTTTGCTCGCATATCTTCCGGCACGGACGCGTGCGTCATTACGGATGGTAATTCGGCTAGTGATTCGTAACCTCCTAAGGATTCAGCTAAAGTGAAAACCTTCAATGCTTGCAAAAAGCACTTAGAATCGCCTTTCAGATAGAAAGAAACCATGCCACTGTGCCCTGTTTGTTGTGTATGTGCAAGCTCATATTGCGGATGCGACCTGAGGACTGCAATGTAACAACACGTATATTTTATGTTGTAAACATTTTATCATCATATTGATTATTCAGATTATTAATTTTATATATGCTTCTACTTTAGAAACATATAAGGTAAAAAGAACAAAAAATTGTACGGTTACATACGTGGATGAATCACTTTCTCGACGTTAGGATGAGAATCGAGAAACATAGCTATGGCTAAACCACTTTTCATATGTCTCTGCATTCTTAGTTCGAGCGTCTTCAAGCTACGATTGACCAAGGCACAGTCAAATGGCGATGGAACAATTCCCATGGCTAAATCGAAAAAGAAAATGTTAAATAAAATCTTCAAATGTGCATGACTCGAAAAAGCTCTTGTTGATTTACCATTTTGATTAAACTTCAATCTCTCTCCGAGATCGTCCCGACGCGTTATAGCGGCACCCATAACGATATCGGAATGGCCATTCATATACTTTGTCAATGAATACATCACTATGTCGGCACCAAGGTCAAGAGGTTTCTATTTTATAAGCATAACATATTGGTTGCAGTTTCTCTCACATTCATCGAATGCAATATGAATACAATTTTTATCGAATTTATGTCAAACTTACTTGAAAATAACATGTCAAAAATGTATTATCAACAACTATTATAATGTCTGGACGAGATTTCAAACTCTCAGCAACAGCCTTTAGATCTATTAGTTTCATTAAAGGATTTGTTGGTGTCTCTAGCCATACCATCTACAATGAAACGAATTATAATACAGAAAATACTAATATAATATTAAGAAACATAATAATTAAAATACAAAATATTAAATTCTCTAATACAAAGTATAAATAACTATATTTTTAATTTTTTTATTTACCTTTGTATTTGGTTGTATAGCATCTATAACATTTTGTACATCAGTCATGTCAACAAAAGTATATTTTATACCTTGTTTACTACTACATTTTTGAATGTAACGATTGGTACCACCATAAAGATCATCTCCAACAATTATATGATCTCCTGCTTCCAATAAACCTGCAATAGCAGTAAGAGTACCTAATCCAGAAGAAAAGCAAAAGGCATGTTTGCCATTCTCTAAAGCAGCTAAGCATGTCTCCAGAACATTACGCGTAGGATTGCCACTTCTTCCATATACATATTCCTACATATGAAATGAAACAATTGAAGTTAAAATGCCATTATACAAGATTGTTGATTTTTTGCAATAATACTTAAATATATTCAAATTCACTTGGATAACAAACATTAACAATAGCAATAACTTACAAATACTATTTTTAATCAAAAAGTACTTAAAAATATTTTTAAATTATATTCCAAAAAATAAAGCTTTTACGTATTCTTTCTAAAGGATTCTGTGCAAGTGAAGATAAGATAAACAGGTGCAATCGAATTGTTATTTGACCTCCGCGAATTGTTATTTCATTTACGCGAATTGTTATTCGACCTTTGAACCGTAGATTTAAATTGTGGAACATTATTTAATAATTCACACAAAAATATTATTTTGTTAGACATGAAGATGCAGTCTAGGCCATACTTGCTGCTGCTTTATTTGTATTATTCACATAAGTGGTTTAATATATTGTTTGTTTATTTCTCAATTTAATAAAAAAAGGCTAATATTTTTTAAAATTATACTAAATGCTTATAGTATACAGAAATATTTGCTTTGGCTCGCATTTTTCTTGTTAAATCGCCATTTATTTAGCTATTAAATTTCGAAGGCATTCCTTTTTATATCTGCTTATCTGTTTCTCATTTGTTTCATTTATCTGTTTTTCATCTGTTTCACTTATCTATTTATCTGTTTCTTATTTGTTTCATTTTCGTGTTACTTATTTGTTTCAACTTTTCAACAGAAAATAATATAAATTGATTTATAAAAAAAATATTCTATTTTCATAGCTTGTATGTAACTTTAACTTTATTAATAGCTACAGAAACTTAATGCAATTTTGCTAGGTACAATTGACATTAATTGATTGAATAACAAGGAGTAGTTAGTAGGAGCTATATATGGATGAATCTTGATGAGTCAGACGTTTAGTACTTACTCTGGGCGGTGCTGGACTATCCTGCTTAAAAGTAGTCGACATCACCATAGGTGGTACAACCGAGTAATGATTCCACTGATCAGGATCTTGCCCGGCATGGATAGCTATCGTCGCGAAACCTTTTTCTTTTGAAGTCATTGTTTATTCAGTAAAAAAATGTTCTGCAAATATTAATTAAAAATATTTTATTATTTTCATCATTTATTATTAATATGCTGTAATTAATAGAAATATTGTTTGAAACTTCTGTCTAGGGGACCCAGTTCATATCACTTTGACCTGAACATATTCGGGGACTCCTAAACAGGAGTTTCATTTATATCGTTAAACGATTCTTTTTTATTAATATACTTATTAGTAACAATAATATAATAATAATGTTGGCGCGCGTAATTTTAATTTTTTAATTTTCATCATAGATTTATTGCGTCTTATTTTTTTTGTAATTTTTTATGTCATTCTAAACGCAAATTAAATTGTTGTTCAGTCCTTCATTCAACGTAAACGTAAGAAATAAATACTAATTAATTAAAATTAACGTAATTCTAACACAATCTATTTATACTGAACAGTACGCACGATAACTTGCGACTTAAGAGATAACATATTTACGTAACGTAAAAAGTCAGACATAATAAATCTTCGATAAAAATTAAAATTGTTAAATACAAATTAGAAGATAAAATCTTGTTTTGTCATTTATATTTAGTTAAGAAAAGAAAAAAAAGTATTCTTTTTTTTTTTAAAGATCGAATGCTCTGGAGCATTTTGAAAAGTTTTGAATAACGTTTGTGAAATTTAAATTTACGATGATATTCTGTTTGAGATTCTTCTCAGCTACACTTTCTGCACTCGTCTAGTTCGGACGTTCTCGCGGCTCCATAGCAAAAAAAAGTAGTTGATTAAAGGGACTGTATTCTTGGCAGTGAGTAATTCGAGTGATGAAATAGTCTTATCAGGTGCTGAATCAAGAGATTTACTTAAGGATCACTAGCGAAATTCACTCACTTTAATATCAATACCACTGAATATCTGTCAAAAGTGAACTCAACTGAAGTAACCTGACCGGCGACGAGCTACTTAAATAACTTGCAACGTCAGCTGCGTGGCCGATAAAAGAGAAAAAGGACAAAGTATTCTGCACTCTGGTGGGGCGTTGGTCTGTTCACGTTGTTTGCATTTTTCGCATTGAACACCTTTGCTTTCTTTCTCTTTAACACTCGAATACATATTTATCTCATTTTAAATATATTTATCTTATTTTAAATATAAAATTTTTTAAGGTTTCAAGCTCTCTCTCTCTCTCTCTCTCTCTCTCTCTCTATCTATCTATCTGTCTTTTTCTCTAGAATTTTGAACAGACTTTACTGCCTGATACAACATCTGGGCTGCGGTCGATTTAAACACTCAGGCGCTTTAAGCGCTTGTAATCATTATTCTGTCTTTATCGTTCATTAGACGTAAAATAAGAATAGAAATACTGAAAGCGCTGAAAGCATCCAAATCGACCACAGCCCTGATACATCGCGTTACTAATGTGAAAGTAATGAAGTAGAAATGTGCGATACGCGTATCGATACACACGCGATGTATCGTTACGCGAAAAAAAAAAATTTTAGCAAAATATATGTCATAAGTTGCCTTTAAAAAGCGATTTCTTTATAGTGACTTTCTCGAAAGCTTTCTCTAGCCGACATTTGCGCAAAAAAATTCTTTTTTTCTCGTAATAATATACTTATATTTTTACCATATCGATAAGAAAAAAGAAATAGAGAATATATAAATTTAAATCGATATTTCATGTTAGGAATGTGCGATACGAGAAAATGAATATCACACATTCGTAACACGATGTATCGATTTTTTGTAATTTGTAATTTGTAATTTGCATTTAAAATATATATGTATATACATATATTTATTAACGTTATTATTATTAATGTATATTTTTCTTCTACATGATATTGCTATACACATATGCAACAATAATAGGTATATTTTATTATTTTAAAAATATACACTAAAATGCATATATTTATGATACAAATAAAGATTACTTTTATATTATTATAACTGTAAATATTCATTTATTCATATTCCTGTTGTATCAAAAATTAATAAAGATTATAAAAATTGCAATTTCGACTTTCAGGAGTTTTCAAAGTGTCAGGAAAACATATACGGCAAGCAAAGAGTTTGTATTATACATAAAATTCCAGAAATATTTCCTATTTCTAAGAGTTCTCTATTTTTAAAAATTACTTTGTCGAGAATTCGTATTGCGAAAATCAGGTCTTGTTACAGAGAGTATATATTTTTTTAAAAAATATATAATCGGTTAAGAATTTTATATATTTATATTTTATTTTATCGGTAAGAGAGAACTGAAGTAATTAAAATTTCAAGAATTTTATGCAAACATAATGCAAAAAATATATGTGAAAACATATATAATACGTAACACGGGAAGAAATCCTTGATTAGACATCGATTCCATGGTTATTTCTCACTGTAAACATGGAACACGGAACGTTAAACATGAAACACGAAACTCTTAACACACACAATGCACACTACGCAATGTGGAACGTGAAAAGCGTGTAACGCAACACAAAACTACAATGGTATGAAGTTAACTTACATATTTATGGCGCGCCCACGCTATACAATTCGTCTATAGATTTACAATCATTAATGATGCAGCTAATTTAATTCGTAGATTACATGCACATATCACACTTTGATGCATTCAAGCGAAGAAATGATTAAATATATAAAGATGATCCATACATTGGATTTTCTTTTCATTTATTGTAATCGAATTTATCGCAACGGATCGTGTCTTGTAATTATTGTCGCATTGATAACGATCAAGGATCCGATACGGGTTGAAATATTTGTGATTTTTACTTATATGAATTTTAAATAAACAATTAATATTAAACATCTCGTTTAGCTCGTAACCCTTATATGTATTTATTATTTTTGTTTATTAATTATTTGAATCCATTATCCAGTCCTTTATTGTTGTAATTTATTTTATTTCTGAACTTGAAAATACATTTATTTGCACATTCAGAAATGCCTAACAAGTATGATTAACCAAAAGGAATCGGGACGAGTGATTATATGTATGTTAAAAAATTTCTTGATTGCTGTATTATACAAGTGTTTCTAATGTAAATGTATAAAAAAAACCGTAAAATGTATAAAAGAATTTTATAAAAATAAAATTTATCTATTGCTATTGATAGCGACATTCTGTAAAGATTTGATGATATGTGGAGGTTTGATAATATTTGTAACATAATTAGTACAAATTATAGGACACCGGCTATATTGAATTATTTTTCCGGCTATCTGATTACATTTGTTAATTTATTGACAAGCGTCCAATGCTTGTTTGAGGTCGGCTATGAGATCGTCTTCGGTTTCAAGGCCAACAGATAATCGAACTAATTGACCAGTTATACCTAACTTTGCTCGCATATCTTCTGGCAGGGACTCGTGCGATATTAAAATTCTAAAATGAGATGGAAACTAAATTGATGGAAACTATATTTTTAAATATACACATTTCTCGAATATACTTACGGCAATTCGGCTAGTGATTCTGGACCGCCTAAGCTTCCACTTAAAATGAAAACTTTCAATGCTAGTAAAAAGCGTTTAGAATCGCCTTTCAGATAGAAAGAAACCATTCCACTGTGTCCTGTTTGTTGTGTAAGCGCAAGCTGATGTTGCGGATGTGACGAGAGAACTGCAATGTAACAATATGTGTATTTTATTATAAATCCTTTATCGTCATATTAATTATTCAAACATTAATTATATATGCTTCTTTTTTAAAAACATACAGAATAAGAAGAATAAAAAATTATACGGTCACGTACGTGGATGAATCACTTTCTCAACATTAGGATGAGAATCGAGAAACGTGGCTACAGCTAAACCATTTTTCATGTGTTTCTCCATTCTTAGTTCGAGCGTTTTCAAACTACGATTGACTAAGGCACAGTCAAATGGTGATGGAACAATTCCCATGACTAAATTGAAGAAGAAACCGTTTACATATAAAATGTTTAAATGCATGACCCAAAAAAGCTCTTGTTAATTTACCAATTTGATTGAACCGCAATTTCTGCGCGAGATCATCCCGGCGCGTTATAGCGGCACCCATAATCACATCCGTATGGCCATTCATATACTTTGTCAACGAATACATCACTATATCGGCACCAAGATTAAGAGGTTTCTATATTAAAAATATAATATTGTTGCAGTTACTTTCAACATTGACCTCATACGATTGAATTGTAATTTTTTCCAAACTTACTTGAAAGTAACTTGTCAAAAATGTATTTTCAATGACTAGTATAATATCTGGATGAGATTTCAGACTTTCCGCAACAGCCTTTATATCTGTCAGTTTCAACATAGGATTTGTCGGCGTTTCTAGCCATATCATCTACATGTGATAAAAAATATAACATTTAAAATACAAAATGTTAAATTCTAACACAAAATAAGTGTAAATATAACTCGATAATATTTTTAGTTTTTTTATTTACCTTTGTATTTGGCTGTATGGCATCCATAACGTTTTGTATATCAGTCATATCAATGAAGGTATATGTCATGCCCTGTCTGGTACAGCATTTTCGGATGTGACTATTGGTTCCACCGTATAAATCATCTCCGACAATTAAATGCTCTCCTGCCTTCAATAAACCTGTAATAGCAGTAAGAGTACCTAACCCAGAAGAGAAGCAAAAGGCGTATTTGCCTTTCTCTAAAGCAGCCAAGCATGTCTCCAGAACGTTACGTGTGGGATTACCGCTTCTGCCATATAAATATTTCTACATGAGAAATGAAACAATTAAAATTCAAACACCCTTATACAAGATTGTTGATTTTTTGCAATAATATTCAAACACGTTCAAATTCACTAGATACTGTAAAAATAGCATGCTGTTTTAAAAATAGCAAATATTTTAACAAGCAAGTACTGTTTTTTAATCAAAAAGTACTTAAAAAGTATTAATTTATATTCAAAAGAATAAAGCTTTTACGTATTCTTTCTAAAAGATTTTGCAGTGAAGATAAAATAAACAGAAGCAATCGAATTGTTATTTGACCTTCGCAAATTGTTATTTGACTTACGCGAATTGTTATTCGACTTTTGAACTGTAGATTTAAATTGCAGAACTGGGAAATTATTTAATAATTTACATAAAAATATTATTAGTCCAAGATGCAGCGTAGACCGTATTTGTGTACTATTTTTTACTTATTTATATTATTCACATAAGTGTAATGTATTATTTCTTGTTTATTTGATCTTCAAATTTGTAACAATGCGTCCCTTATTCGCATTGTTCCCAGCTTTAAAATTAGCCGAATGCCGCTTCAGTGACTATGGTTGCTGCAGTGATGAGGATGCGATGATATTTCTAGGGATGCACCTGCCAGTATCCGGTATTATCCGGCGCTTTTTTATTATTTTGTTCGGATAGCCGGATATCATTAATATTCGGGAATATACCCGGATATCATTAATATCCGGGAATATACCCGGAAATTTAATTTTTTTTCTTATACAAATGTTCTAAAAATAAGTAGGCATATTCATAATGTTATAATATCTTATTTATTGTTGCAAAATTCCAACCTTTTTCTTTATAGGCCTTTTTTTTAGAAGACACTTTCTCGGTCGGATATCCGACGCGGAGAAATTGCCTTCTTGGATATCCGATGTTACATTCTGTTCGGATATCCGGTATCTGATAATTTTACAATCCCTAATAATTTCTTTTATATAATCTCGGATCCTCATACGGATAACAATGCTTTGATACCGAACGCTTATTGGTGAAAAACAGATGATAGGAGTAAATTTTATCCTTATCATCATGACGAAATTGTTCCAGTAGTGAGGAAAGATGATAGGTTGGTATTATATTTGTCATGCGACAAAGCATTTCAAACCTATTGATTGCCTACAAGAAAGAGGAGTTGTTGTGATGGATTTCTCTATTTTATAGTCATAAGTCACTCAATAAATTTAAAATCTTTGCCGTACAACAAATACTAAAAATCGACGAGTTATTTCTGCGTGAAAGTCTGATAGTTTTAGATTAATAAAGAAAAAGATCAATATTTCCCAAAATTATACTAAATGCTGTTTATAAGAAAAATATATACTGGCTTCAACAACAGCATGTTTAGCTCGCAATTTGCTTGTTAAATCGCCTTTCATATAGCTATTAAAGTCATTCCTTTTCTTTTTTTTATTTATCTATTTCTTAACTGTTTTATTTACTTGTTTCTTATCTGCTTCATTTTTCTGTTATTTATTTGTTTCAATCTTTCGATAGAAAGTAATATAAATTGATTTACAAACAAAAATATTCTATTTTCATAGTTTACGTGTAACCTTAACTTTATTAATAACTACAAAAACTTAATACAATTTTTGCTTGATACAATTGACATTAATTGACGGAATAACAAGGAGTAATTGTTAAGAGCTATATGTCGATGAATTTTGATGAGCCAGACATTTTTCAAACAGAACAAGTTACTATGATATAAAAATGTCAAAATTACTCCAAAATGATCATTAAAAGTCAGTTTTCAATCATTTCGGATTCGTGTTACGTTGTGATTGTGACTTGTTATTCTTCTTGGGTTAGTATACTTACTCCAGTCGGCGTTGGATCATCCTGTTTAAAAGCAGTCGACATCACCAAAGGTGGTACAACTGAGCAATGATTCCACTGATCAGGATTTTGCCCGGCATGAATAGCTATCGTCGCGAAACCTTTTTCCATTGACGTCATCGTCTATTTACTAAAAAAAATGTTCTATGTATATATATTGATTAAAAATATAATTTATTATTACTCTGTTGCAATTAATAAAAATATTGTTTAATAAAACTCTTGTTTAGGGATTCCCGTTCATATCACTTTGATCTGAAATACAGGGTCTCTTAAACAGGAGTTTTACTTATATCGTTGATCTAAATATCAAATATATACGTATTAACAGACTCTTAAAAATAGTCTTAAAATAAAAATAAACAATAAATTTAAGACTAATTCGAGTCGAGGACGATGAAGGTGCCAGAGATTAAATTCTAATCCAAAGATTAATTTCCATTGTGTTTAATCTTCTTTATTAAACGTTTTGGCTCTCTTTGTAGCCATCATTAATAATGATACATCTCTTAAATCGTAATCATTGATCCTTCCGTCAAGAGTAGTCACTATCAGGTTCCCAACTGCAGTGGAATCGCAAACGGGAAATTACATTTAAATGAAGCTTTGAAAGTTTTCATTACCACTTACTTCAAATTAATTTTTAATATTTAAAATTTTCAAACTTATTATCCATATTAATAATGATTAAAATTTCAAATATTAGATAATCAGAAGCGTTTAACGGACGCTAACTAATTGATGAAATTTTGCTGACTTTTGATGGAAGGATCAATAATTACAATTTAAGAGATGTATCATTACGGATGATGGCTACAAAGAGAGCTGAAACGTTTAATAAAAAAGATTAAACATTATGGAAAATATAATCTTTGGATTGAAATTTAATCTCTGGCACCTTCATCGGCCTTGATTCAAATTAGCCTTGAATTTATTGTTTATTTTTATTTATATTGTTGAACAATTTTTTTTATTGATATATACTTATTAGTAAAAATAATATTATAATAACGTTTGGCACGCGTAATTTTAATTTTTTAATTTTTATTAAAGATTTATTGTGTCTTACTTTTTATGTTATTTTTTATATTATTTTGAATGCAAGTTAAATTGTTATCGTGCGCTTGTTGTTCGGTCTTTCATCCACGGAGTAAACGTATGAAATAGACTAATTAATTAAAATTAATGTAATTCTAACAGAGAGAGTCATAATTCTAATATAGTAATTCTGTTTATACTGAACAGCGCGCACGATAATAACTTGCAACTTAAGAGATAACACATTTACGTAACATAAAAAGTGAAATGCAAGAAATCTTCGATAATAATTAAAAAATTAAAATGATTAAATTCAAATTAGGAGACAAAATCTTGTCTCGTTATTTATACGTTAAGAAAAAAAAAGAAAAATATCCTTTTTTTTAAAGGAGCACTTTGGAGAGTTGTGAAACGCTCCGAATAGCGTTCGTAGAATTTAAATTTAGCTGCGAAAGCATTCTGGGGTGTTTTTTCGTTATTTAAACAGAAGCTATCATAGATACGGCTATCTTCGTCTTCTGAAATCAAAAGACGAAGTGGTTGTTTCTCAGTCGTGGTTGCTTCTGATTGCATAACGAAAAAACGCCACTGTTTGAGATTCTCCTCAGTTACATTTTTTGCATTCGTCGGACGTTCCTGGTCCCATGGCAAAAAATGTAGCTGATTAAAGGAATTGTATTCTCGGCAGCGAATAATTCAAGTAGTGAAATAGCCTTAACAGGAATTAACGAGAATCTACTTGAGAGTTACTAGCAAAATTCACTTACTTAATATCGATACTGCTGAATATCTGATAGTCAAGTATAACTGATGTCAACTGAAGTAATTTGACCGATGACGAGCTACTTAAATAACTTACAACGTTGTCAGCTGCGCGGCTGATAAAGGAGAAAAAGGACAAAGTCTTTTGCACTAGTGAGTAGGTGGGGGTAACATTGATCTGTTCGCGTTGTTTGCATTCAGTATCTTCGCTTTCCTTCTCTTCAATGCTCGAATATATTTATCTTATTTTAAGTGTAAAAATTTTTGAGGATTTCAAGCAAAGATTTTGAATAGACCTGTACTATGATAACCTGTACTATGATAACATTAGATGCAGCAATACATCGCGATATAAGCTAACATGAAATAGTGCGATAGACATATCGATACACACAGTGATGTTAATTTTACACAACACGTAATGCGAGAGATAAGTATATGTGAAAATAAATAATAAATACGTAACTCGGGGAGAAATCATTAATTGGACATCGATTCCATTCTTATTTCCCACTGGAAACGTGAAATATGGAATGTTAAACGTGAAACACGAAACGTTTAATACACACGCGCACACATGGAATACGGAACGTGAAAAGCGTGAAAACGCAACACGAGACTACGATCGTACGAAGTTCACTTACACATCTCTGGCGTGCCCATGCCATAAAATTCGTCATAGTTTACAACTCATCAATGACGTAGCTAATTTAAGCTGTGTTTTATTGCCAATTACCAGTACAATATAGTATGTCTCAGTTTCTGCAACTCGCAATCTCGCGTAAAGGAATATGGTAATGTCATTGCGCTTGTTTTAGCGCCGAGACATTATCATATGTCCTGATCTAATGGGAACTATAGATTTTCAGTACTAGCAGTCAACTGGCAGTAATATACGAACATGGCCCTAATCTACAGATTACATTCATATATGGAGATAGTCGAGCAACCATCACGCTTTTGATGCAAGTGAAGAAATGATTAAATACAATATGTATAAAGATGATCCATACACTGGACTCTCATTTCATTTATATCGAATTTATCGCAACGGATTATACTTTGTAATTATTGTTATTGATAACCAGATAAGGGTTGAAATGTTTGTAGCTTTTGTTTTTATGAATTTTAAATAAGCAATTAACATTAAACATCGCTTAGTTCATAGCCCTTGTGTATATTTATTACTTAGTTTAAACCCGTTTATTTGAACCCGTTATCTAATCGTTTATTATTGTAATTTATTTTAAACTTGAAAATACATACATTTGCATATTCAGAAATATTTGACAATACTTCATTAATTCATTAACAAGCGTCCAATGCTTGTTTGAGATCGGCTATGAGATCGTCTTCGGTTTCAAGACCAACAGATAATCGAATTAATTGATCAGTTATGCCTAATTTTATTCGCACATCTTCTGACACGGACAAGTGTGTCATTACGGATCTAAATGAGAAAAATACATTAAAAATATATTTTTAAATACACATTTCTCGAATATACTTACGGCATTTCGGCTAGCGATACGTAACCGCCTAAGGATACAGCTAAAACAAAAATTTTCAATGCTAGCAAAAAGCGTTTAGAATCGCCTTTCAGATAGAAAGAAACCATTCCGCTGTGCCCTGTTTGTTGTGTAAACGCAAGCTGATGTTGCGGATGTGACGAGAGAACTGCAATGTAACAATATGTGTATTTTATTATAAATCCTTTATCGTCATATTAATTATTCAAACATTAATTATATATGCTTCTTTTTTAAAAACATACAGAATAAGGAGAGTAAAATGTGGTACGGTTACATACGTGGATGAATCACTTTCTCGACTTTAGGATGAGAATCGAGAAACATGGCTACGGCTAAACCATTTTTCATGTGTTTTTGCATTCTTAGTTCGAGTGTTTTTAAACTACGATTGACCAAGGCACAGTCAAATGGTGATGGAATAATTCCCATGACTAAATGGAAAAAGAAAATGTTATATAAAGTGTTTAAGTGCATGTTTCAAAAAAGCTCTTGTTGATTTACCAGTTTGATGGAATTGCAATTTCTGCGCGAGATCGTCCCGGCGCGTTATAGCGGCACCCATAATCACATCCATATAGCCATTCATATACTTGGTCAAGCTATACATCACTATGTCGGCACCAAGGTCAAGAGGTTTCTATTTTACAAGCATAACATATTGGTTGCAGTTTCACATTCATCGAATGCAATATGAATACAATTTTTATCTAATTTATGTCAAACTTACTTGAAAATAACATGTCAAAAATGTATTATCAACAACTATTATAATGTCTGGACGAGATTTCAGACTTTCAGCAACAGCTTTTATATCTGTTAATTTCATCAAAGGATTTGTCGGCGTCTCTAGCCATATCATCTACAGTAGAACAAATTATAATGCAGAAAATACTAATGTGATACTAATAAATAATATTTAAAATACAGAGTATTAAATTTTAATACAAAGTAAGTGTAAATAACACAGTAATATTTTTAGTTTTTTTATTTACTTTTGTATTTGGCTGTATGGCATCTATAACATTTTGTACATTAGTCATATCAACGAAAGTACATTTCATGCCTTGTTTGCTACTACATTTCTGGATGTAACTGTTGGTTCCACCATAAAGATCGTCTCCGACAACCAAATGATCTCCTACCTCCAATAAACCTATAATAGCAGTAAGGGTACCTAATCCAGAAGAAAAGCAAAAGGCATGTTTGCCTTTCTCTAAAGTAGCCAGGCATGTCTCCAGAACATTACGCGTAGGATTGCTGATTCTGCCATATGAAAAATGCTACATGTAAAATAAAATAATTAAAATTAAAACGCGATTATACAAGATTTTTTTTGTCATAATATTCAAATTCACTTAGATAATTTGAAAATAATATATACAAACATTATTATAATAAAAAATATTATACTTAAAAATATTTTTAAATTATATTCGAAGAAATAAAAAGCTTTTGACAGTTAATGCTGAATGTTATTACAATTAAGTTTTATTGTGTATTATAAATGACTTTACTTAATTATATATAATAAAACTTAATTGCATTAATAAATATTCAGCATTGGTCCTCAAAGGCTTTTTATTCTTTATTGATTCAATTTATTAGAACTTATACCGTTTATACTTTCTATCGTTTATATTTAAAAGAATAAAGCTTTTACATATTTTTTCTAAATAATTCTGTGCAAGTGAAGCATAAGATAAATAGGAGAAATTGAATTGTTATTTGATTTTTCACCTTCGTGAACTATATTTTATATGACTTTTGAACTAAAGATTTATTAATAATTTTCATAAAAATATCAGATATTAAGCACTAAGATGCAGTCTTGATCGTATTTGTTGCTCCTATATTTATTTGTATTCACATAAATGGTTTAATATATTGTTGCTTATTTGTTGCTTAGATTAACAAAGAAAAGACCAAAATCTTTCAAAGTTATACTAAATTTTTATATTTTAGTCAGAGGTGCCAAAGAGTTTGCGGGTTTATCGCCATTCAGTTCCTCGCTCTATAGGCTTTTCGCCGTAATGAAGTAAATGGGTAAAAGTTCAAACACATAGGTATTAGCAATGGATCACAATACGGCAATCCGCAAACGGATTTTTTTAGCACGTCTGAAGAAAATACCAAAGCGCCTCAAAAGTATTATTAGCTTATATTTTAATACAAAAATATATACTTGCTTCGACAACAGCACGTTTGGCTCGCATTTTGCTTGTTAAATCATCATTTAGTTATTAAATTCCCAAGTCATTTCTTTTTTTTTTCTTTATCTGTTTCTCACCTGTTTCATTTATCTCTCGGTAAAAAATTTTTCATTCATGAATAAGTATAAATATGTATAAACATACATAAATATACATAAACATGCATAAATATTCATAAACATGTATAATTATATATGAAATATGTCTATATATGTTTATACACTCTTCCTTCTTTTGTAAAATTACTTTTTAATGTAATAGGAATAATAATAATAATAATAATGTGAAAACATAAAAAATAATTAAAAGGATAATTTTCGCATTGTTTGTTTTAGAAAGAAACAAGTATGGAAAAATGTAAAAATAATTGCTCATACATAAATATACATAATTTTATATTTAATTATACGTAAGTAATTTTTTTTATTTCTTTAAACTTAATTTTTTCTGAAACAAAAATAGTGAAAAAGTTTTTAATTATTTTTGATGTTTTCACATTACTATTATTATTTCTATTATACTAAAAAGTAATTTTATAAAAGCAAAAAAGATGTGTTTCATATATAATTATACATATTTATGAATTATGTGCATTTATGTATATTTATACATATTCATACATAAAAAATATTTTACTGGGCTGTTTCTTATTTGTTTCAAATTTTCAAAAGAAAATAATATTAATAAATTTATAAAAAAAATATTCTACTTTCATAGTTTGTATATCAGTTTGTATGTAACTTTATTAATAGAAAAACTTAATGCAATTTTTGTAACAAGTGACATTAATTAATTGAATAACAAAGAATAATTGTTATTCAAAGAAGCTATGTATAAGCTATGTAATAACGAATTTTGATAAGTCAAACGTTTCGTACTTACTTTAGGCAGCGCTGGACTATTCTGCTTAAAAGTGGCGGACATCACCAAAGGTGGTACAACCGAACGATGATTCCACTGATCAGGATCTTGCCCGGCATGAATAGCTATCGTCGCGAAACCTTTTTCCGTCATTGTCAATTCGGTAAATAAAATGTTCTGCGAATATTAATAAAAATATTTTTTCTTTTTAATTTGTTGTAATTAATAGAAACATTGTTTGAATGAATCTCCTGTTTAAGAGATCCCGTTCGTATCACTTTGACCTGGACATATACGAAGTAAACGGGAGAGAATTTTACCCATTGTTTAACAACTTTATTAATATATTTATTAGTAATGAGATAATCAATATAATAATAACTTACAAATCAGGCAGGATAAAATAGCCTTATCAAATATCGAATTAACGAGAATTTATTTGAGAGTCGCTAGCAAAATTCACTTATATTGGTGCTGAATATCTGCTAAAACTGATTGTATCCTAATCGGTGATGAGCTACTTAAATAACTTGCAACGATCGTCAATCGCGTTGCTGATAATACAACTATATATCATGATAATATAAATGTTAATATAATGAAGTAAGGATATGCGATACGCGCATTAAAATACAAACACGCGACATATCGTCATGTGAAAAACAAACAATTTTTTATGAAAATGTCTATTATGTACAAATCGCCTCTAAAAGCGATTTTTAATCGATATTTTTGCAAAAAAATTAATTTTTTTTCGTAATGATACATGTATTTTTACCTTATTGTTACGAGAAGAAACATAAAGAACACAAATTTAAATAAATAGAGAATACAAATTTAAATCGATATATCATGTTAGGGATGTGATAAGTAATCGTATAAATTAAAATAAAATAAATTATCAATAATACTAATTGTATAAGATTATAAAAGTATTAAAAATATTGATGCATACTGTCAGTATTATTGATTCAATATCAATGATGAGTCTTATTGACCATGTAGAGTCATCATACTTAATGCAACACGATCTACGATCGTACGAAGTTCGCTTTATGAGTTTATGCATCTTAGGCGCGCCCACGTCATACAATTTATCATAGAAGCATACGATTTCGTACGAATCATCAATGATGCAGCTGATTTTGCAGATTATATGCACATATCAGGCCAGCATCCATGATGCTTTTGATGCACTTAAACGAAAAAATTATTAAATATGTAAAGATGATCCGCGTAGACTGAACCTAGATTTCTTGTCTCCAGAAAACAGCGATTTCCATCCCTTTATTGATGTATAATGGCAATGCTGTACTTAATTTATACATCATGACGATTTATACATTAGATTTATACTTCATAAAACATTTACGATCGTTCTTTGCATTCACAGAGCTCTTTTCGACCTGGTAACAAATTTTTCATGCATGAATATGTATAAATATGTATAAACATACATACATAATTTTATATAAAATATGTCCATACATGTCCATACATCCTTCTTTCTTTTGTAAAATTATGTTTTAGTGTTATAGAAATAACGATAGGAATAAGAAAACGTTAAAAATAATTAAAAGAATAATTTTCACACTATTTATTTTAGAAAAAATCAAGTTTGAAGAAATGTAAAAAAAATTACTTCTGTATAATTGTATATAAAATTATGTATAATTATGTATGAGCAATTTTTTAAACATTTTATTAAACTTGTTTTTTTCTAAAATAGGGATGCGAAAATGATCGCTTTAATTATTTTTTATGTTTTCACATTACTATTGTTATTTCTATTACACTAAAAAATAATTTTATAAAAGAAAAAGAGATGTATGAATATGTGTGGACATATTTCATATTATATGATTATATATATTTATGAATATTTATGTATGTTTATACATATTTATACATACTATAATGTATGAAAAATTTGTTTACCGGGGAGCAATATGATGATGCTCTCTTACCAGTATTAAATTAATTAAGATTTTTCTAAGATGTTTATGAGGACAATATTATTAAATTGCTTGCCAATTTAATTTGTGATACTACTATTCTAATTTTGTTAGGATTGTGTTTCAAAGACTGATGAAATTTTACAGGCTTGAGTACGAGTATATAAATTCACACCGAATTATTTAACCATTAAAAATCCAGGTTGATTAGGTCCTTTATTCCTTATTTGTGTATTTACGATTTTTAAAAGATATTTTGTTTAATATTTCATTGTCAGTGTACGTCCTGTAATTAATTGAAAATAAGAAGTTCAAGAACCGCAATATCGCAGTTCAAAATTTCGAGAATCATATTTTAACGATTAAGGCGACGAGCCAATCGACGTCAAACTGCGCTTTTTTTTGTCGTCTTTACATCACTGTATGTCATTTTTTCGTGATTGTACCATCTCAAATAGCACAGAGAATTCAAAAAGATTCAATCGTATGTTCTGAATTCATTTCTGATGTAAAAAAAATTTTTTTCAGAACTTTTGAGAAAAAAAATTCTTTTTGCATCTAAAAATAAACTGATGACATATACAACTGCATTCTTTTCAAAGTCTGTGCTTCTGGAATTATATCTTTGTTTTATATTTAATAATAAAGAGATGCCATCTACTTAATGTAAATGCTTCGTTGACAATCAGAAGAAAGAATTTTACTAATTAAAAAATGCTTCGAAGCGTTAAGTATTGAATTGCATATTCACAGTTAGAATGATTGAATAGCTCCCTGGGCTCTTATTCTTGAAAAGAAACGTATTCGAAAGACTGGGAATATACTATAGTATACGTAACGTACACTATAGTACTTCCCTAGTTTTTCGTATACGTTTCTTTTCGAGAATAGAAATCCTGATTACGGGTTCCGTAAAGCACATCATGTTATCCTTGTTTAAAAATTGACGAATAATAATAAGGATAAAATGATATATCATGCATATCATGCGTTTTACAGAACACAACCAGTGCTGACAGCATGTTCAAGACGCACCCCCAATCTCCAGTTGTTAAATGGACCCGTTTTCTCACGCATGCGTGTCAAGTGCGGTTTCAGTAAAGTATCTGTTGATTGTAAAATGAGGTTCATTAGCCCATACACATTAGTCCATACGAAATTTTCCAAAAATTTTTGTATATTTTACACGTTTTACATACATATACGTACGTTACATATATTTATTTTCTTGATTTTTGCTTCTTTTCTTGTTTAGATCTATTATTAAAATACATAATCTAGCGATATGAGGCTACAGTCTCGGTTCGAGATTCGTAGTATTTTAGAATTTAGCGCAAGAGAAGTCAGATTTTTAATCTGTTATCTCGACAAGATTTTACAAGAAATTTTCGAGATGAAAAGACACTATTAATTTGATGAATACAAGAACCGAAAATGTAAATTGAAATGACTAAGGTAAATAAATTAATTGTGTCGCACTGCACTCCTCATTAGGGTAGAAATCTAAATGATCGTCTATTTGTCAATTCGAAGCTGTCGCTGTTGCCTCCGCGAGTTTGGTGGATCGTCTCGACCCTGATGTGATCATTAACACAGCATCGATCATGGCATCGGTGGTGAGGGTAAACGTTAACAAGGGTGCAGAATTCCATCAATTCCACGAATCAAAACATTTACGTTTTTGAGAGAGACAGAAAGAAGCAGAAAAACAGGAAAAAGAGAAGCTCGAAGCATCTCTAGAGATGACAGGAAACATGGAAATCTTTGCGTCGCTCGTGCTACTCGTCACAGAACTGACCCTCGGAGACGTAGTTAATAACCGAGACATTACTGTAGTGTCTCCTGATATATTAAATCTTAAGGATCCCTGCGATCTATGCGAGAACACGCTTACTGATTTTCCAAATGTATGTGTTAACTGTGTGTAATGCTGAATTTTATATATATATATTTGTTTATTTTTGTATCTTATATTTGTTTGTACAATCAACCATTCCGTTTCAGAGCAGCTACATAAAGTCTTGTTGTCAACGAGGTTGCAGGTTTTTCAATCTGATCGACTCGCGTTACAAATGGGAGGAAGATCGTTTGAATGGCACTAGAAACGCCTGCGAGGCTTGTATGTGGCATCTGTAACTGTGTTTTATTTTTTAAGAGTATAAAAGGATTTGGTTTAGCAATTTTCAGAAATATTTGTTAACAGTAAAACACAGTTTTATTACATTTATATATATCTAGAAGAATTTATATTCTTTCTTTCTACAAAGTTGCTTTTGTAGTTTATTTTTTGTTGAGCTTGTAATTGAAGCATGTAATTTTACGTCTTTTGCATAATATGTAAAATTGCTTTTGTGTCATTTGTGACAGCGTGTTCCGAGGCTTACATAAATCCGAATGATCGCTGTATCTGCAATATTGGCTGTAATTTCATGGCCAAGCAACGAGTTTCAGATCTGTTACCTCTGTTCACTATCGCCACATGCATGGAAAAAAGTGTAGACATTTTACCTACGCCACCCGACATACCGGAAAATGATATATTAACTGATCCTGGATTACGCAAGGAACTATTTCCTAGATGGTGGGATGCTAATGGCTTCAAATTACCACAGACCCATGTTAAAACCATACCAATGGACATCAGGGTAACATTTTCTATTATTACTAATGCCAGTGAGCGACAACTTGATAAAAACACTAACAGTAATATTTCATCAATATTATAATTTTTTACTCAACAATATAAATGAATAAACATGTTATACATATCAGTTACATTGTTAAGTAAATTATAATATTGATATTATATGTTATTGTTAGAAAGAGAGTTGATGTTTACTGGGAATGTACAATACATTTGATATAAATATGAAATGCGCTGATAAAATCGTAGACCGTGGATTACACTCAAGTCTCTGATTGTTCTGGAGAAAGTAAACAACCGGCATCTACATCTAAATCTAAAACGTTTCAACGGGCAATGAAATTCTCTATCGTTGAGTATCTGTGTTTCAACTACATTATAATTGCTTCAGCTTGTCCTTTCATCGCCACAATAGGGGTTGCAATATTGTCATATTATAAGAAAGTACAGACGTTATATAAATATAAATTTTATAAAAATATCAACTTTTCGAAGGATATTATATTATTCATGCCAAATGAAGTCGTGATGTACAAAATATCTCCACCTAAACGTCACGATGAATTATCCAGTCGTTCCATTTAAATCACATTTCTACTTGATGCGAAATGTGATTGTATTATGTTTTAAAACCCTTAAGCATAATGTAATAGCGCAATGATATACAAATGTTAATTACTGTAAACATCTCTTTATTTTCAATCGCGCTTTAAAAATTTAGATTGCATTTACAGTAAGTGCTAAAAAAATTAAATAAATCCTTTTATTAAATAACGATATTTCACATGCATATTTAGGATGTTTAATAAAATATAATATGAAGTAATAATCATAAAATAGTAACAAAGTAAAAAGCTCATTCGGCAATATATAATTTCCAAATCAAACTGTATTTTATAAAATATCGAATTTTTTGGAAACTTTTATGTTGATAATTATATTATAGACTGAGCTATATTAGGTTTCGAAGTATATATATATGTATATCAAGAATATTTTTAATATAAAAAATTGCGGAGCTTTTACGTCTTTTCTGAATGCAATTGCATAATTTGTATATATATATATATATATATTTAAATCGATATAAATTAACATACAACGAACAAGTTCAAATTTGTAGAAGAAATAGACGTAGAACTAATGACAATATAGGTACTTAATCAAAATATGTCATTTGATTTAATTGCTCTTATTATTTTGTGGGAAATCATCATTGAAAGTCGATAAATAGTACAATATATAAAATTACTGAGAAGGGTTTGTGCAATATTATATTTAAATCTATTTATAAAAGAATATTGTATTATATATTGTATATATACATATTTTATATTATACAAAGATTTATGTCACGTATCTTTCTCTATAAAAAGAAAAAAGAACTGAAATTTCTCCATACGGAGATTTTTGTCAATTTCGCACTCTTGCTAGATAGATTAGAATTGCATTAATTTGTAATTTATCTGACATGATACGTTTTGATGCTTGACATACTCATTATGTAGCATCGGTGTGACCGAAATATTAAATAAAATCTACGAAAATTCGATTAACTTTACAATATATACATAAAGTATATCATCATACACATATACATATACGTGCATTTTATGTATATCTTTTTGAAATTTTTATAAATCATCTCTGTGTACATATTAATTATAATTTATTTGTAACGTGTATATATAT
>NW_017304228.1:353484-359186 GCF_001594115.1 Trachymyrmex septentrionalis | reverse complement strand
AACGCGTTATACTTATGTCACTTGTTATTAAAAGCCTTTCATCGTAACTCGTATTTATTCTTGTAGATCAAGAATTTTACTATCACACGGAATAACAATATAACTTTTATTTTTTCATTTAATAAAACATCAACGCATGTTACGTAAAAATATATTCAAATTCTTTACGTAACAATTGATTTTAACATCGCAATGTCTCGAAAATATGATAAATGAAATTTATATGTAGTTTAAGAATATATGTATATATAGTATATATATATATAAATGTACAAGTTCCTGTTTGCAAGACTTATACTCTTTAAATTAAATCTCATTGTTACCGATATACCGAGATATAAAGATTTTTTATTCCTTTTAATGTAACTTATTGAAAGTAACTAGAACATTTCTATGTGTCTATGCATATCTCGAAAAAGTCTTGCAATTAGTCTCTGGATAATGTTATTACAGTGTATGTATAAATATCAAAATGTTTATTGCATAATAGAAAAGTACATGTAAAACCAAAGTATTGTGTTCTTCAATTAGTAGTATCTTATACAACTAGATTCTACAAATAAATGTATTATTTATGTATGTAAAACTTGTGAAAATAAAATATAAGTTTACGTGACGCAAAATCGCGCATATCAGTCGATGATTCTCTTTTCTGTTTAACATGCCCAACTGTTTATTTTGTTAGAACAAACTGCGTGTAGAGTTCATGATATAAGTTTAAATTTAATGTTAACAAGTAACAGTTTGTAAATAGAAAATATCTGCTCCTTTTTACAAAATACCGCACATGAAAAAGGCGGAATGTACATTAAGTGTATATAATCGTAACGTGCACATACATTTACAGATCGATATCGATTTGGCTTGCGATGAATTGTTCGCGGGAGACTTCAGCAATATGTCTCATATATGTCTGTACAATATGGAGTGTGCCTTAAAACCGAATTAGATTCATAATTTAAAATCATGCACAATATTGCTAAGATTAAATGTATGCAAGATATCTATATTATTGCTAATAGAGTTTGAGAGAATTTCCGCGCTTTTTCAAACAATGTACTGATCTAATCCCAAGGAGGGATTTAACAGTAAATAAAGTCTACTTCGAATATTCAGAATATTGTTATTGTTATTAAGGAGCACATATCTTTAAGATATCCTTATTATTCATAAGAAAGGTTTTAGCAATGTACATCATATATACAATGTGGAAACCACTTACAAATTAGAATTGTGTACAATCGTAATTTAAAAGATTTAATTCATGAAGTATAAATTAAATCTTATAGATTAAAATACGTACGCGATATAATAAGAGATCAATTTCAAGCAAAATTCATAAGTATTATTGCCAATACAATTCAGGATCGTCTCTGCGAAACTGAAGCTTCAAAACATGTCGATATATTTTCAAGGCAGGACCTAGTAGCAAATTAAGTCCGCACACAACGTCCTTTCGACTCATCATTAGAAGCGCATGGCCATCTATTTCCTGGAAAGTAAATTCATCGAACAAACATGATATATCGGAACGATTATGCAAAGAATACTTTGTTTATCTAATAAATTAATAAAACTCTTACCTGCTGCCGAAAGACTTCAGCGTCTTTGGGAAATAGCCTAGCAAAGTATTGATATACTTGTTCGGAAGTCCAATTTCTCGCATCAGGAATATTTAAATCAATGGGTCCTTTGGGACCGTCTTCTTCCATCTGATCGGAAGAACCCCTCATGGGAGAAACCTGCGGACTTAGAACCGGCGGTAAGATGGTGGTGCTTGACGGGCTGTCCGGTCTGCTTGTTCCATTAATCGAATGCGTGTTTTGACTATCATCTATTTTCATCTTGCTCTGCTGTTTTTGTGTACACTCATTGCAATACCATTTAGTGTTCGATTTTATCGTAACGCGGGACGGATGACAAAAATAATGATAGGCGTCATCGCAGTTGTAACAGGTCACTAACGGACCCTAAATAAAACAAAACAATTATTAGAATAAGAGTAAAAAAATCCATGAACGTTCCCTGAAATAAAATGGAAACTTACAGCATCAGAAGTCTCGCAACATACTGTGCAGGTTTTACAGCGCTCGCATTGCCAATTGCTATTGGCTTTTTGTAGCATTTCCTCTGGACTATAAATACAACTCGGGTGTGCTGCAAGTATATGTAATATACTTAATACATAATACGTAATACATATAAATGTCGATAAAAAGTTTAAGAAAAATTAATCGATATTAACTTTAATCATATTCAAGAATTACCTCGCACTGTGCAATCCCTGCAAGCCACGAGAGCTTCTTGTTTCTCTTTGGCACAGAGACTGCACTGCCTAAACGGTCCATCCTTGATAATTGTTTTAGCAGAATCTTGGTCTTGTATCATCGAATTTTTATGACCTGGTCTGCCTCGTTTGCGCTTCACTAGATTATTATCCGAAGGATCAAATACTTTTCTAGCTCTCTAAAATATGAAAACAAAAATACAAATTGATATATCAATTTTCACCTGAATGATTCGCCAAAGAAAAAAACTTACTTTCAAAGAAATTACATTATAATAATTTTCTATTTTCTTAAAATGTTAATGGTATCTTTAGTCTTCAAATATTATTTTATATAAATCAATTTTTCTCGTTAATACACAAATAAAACTATCTATCCGAGATCATCCAGAAGTGAGTACTTTACAAGATAATATTATATTTTACTTTATGTCAAAATATGTATTAAAGCACAACTATATCTTTTGTGTCAAAGATACCATTCAAAATATTTACAATATGTCACAAACACCACATATTAATGTACCACTATATTAATGTCTACGTTACCTTTCTTCTGGCACTGCGAAATCCACCAGTATTTACGTTGGACGGAGTTGGGGATGTATTTGTCGACGAGCTCCTACCGGCATCCTCATCCTCGCGATCTTCGCTGGATCGTCGACCGATTTCCTCGTGTTTCTCTCGCTCCTCCTTGATCTGTTGATAGTCTTCGAACTTAATCTCGATGTCCATACGGTCGTCCGTTCTGGCAAACAGACGTTGTTTGCGCTCAGCCTTGGCGGATCTTTTAAGGTTAGACGTAGTCTTCTGGACATCGTTGCTCTTTGGTTCGTCCTTGACGATACTATTGTCGACGGTCGTTGACGTTGGCGTAGCTATCACCAGAGAATTACGTTCCCGTTTATCACCGTCGACGACGGCGCCGTTGCATGCCATCTCGACGGACGCGATATCGCCGCGTTCGACGTTTTTCTTGTCGTTGACTTCGTAGCATTCCTTCTTCTTGATAGAATTCTGCTGTTGCAGTTGCCGATCCAGTTTCGGACTATCGTTGGCCTGTCGCGAGGAGGATCGCGATGTGTTAGACGTATCGGTAAGGTTATCCGTCTCGTTGAACTCGTAGAGCTCAGCCGCCGTCGCCGTCGCCGCTGCCGCCGCTGTCTTGGTCGCTACCTTGGTCGTTATACCGTTGGTGCCATTGGTGAGGGTGCCGTTGGTAGCAGCAGCCTCCTTACCGACACGCCGCTGCGTCGCGTTGCCGTTCTCCAGGGCGCAGGCGACCGCCGCGGAGGTTGACGGCTGCGAGTCGCCGCCGCGTCGCAACGGTGTCGCGTCCGTCGTCATGTCGGACGTCGCCACCAGCGAGTAATTGCCGTTGGACAGGCGCGCGAGATTGCCGCGCGCGACCTCCCGGCCGAGAAACTCCTCGACCACGCGGCGCGACGTCGGACTCGAGACACCGTCGAGTAATTGCTCGATGAGACGTCCGGCGGGGACGCCCTGGTCAAGGTAATCGGGCTCCTCGACTACGAGCTCGGCGACCGCACTTGACACCATGCCCGAGTTGAGTTTCTCCTTGAGAAAACCTTCCGGTCGATTCTTAAAGAGTTGCAGCCGCGTCCACTTCTTAGCGTTACGGTAACTGGTGTTACCCTTGTAGTCGACCTGAATCACCTTCTCCACCTCGATCAGCTGGTGAAGATCGGAGATCGTGTCGCGTGCGTCCACCGCGTAATTGCGGAGTAGATAGTTGCAAATGCGATCGGCATCGGGACGTGCTTTACGTCGACGTAGCTGATCGATCGCCTCCAGTATGCGGTCCTCGTGTATGATCGGCTGCGCCGCCTGCACCGGGTGTTGCTGCATCTTCGTCATTCGTATCGATACACGGGGCGCGACTCTGCGACTCACTTTATCTCCTCTTCCTCTTCCTCGTCTCTCCTTGGCAATTCGGCCGCCGGTCGCCGTTAACCGCTCCTGAACAATCCTGCCTCTCGTTGCCGAGGATGACGACGAGATGACGTTGGTCACAGTAATCGCTGCCAGGGTTAATAATGTTCACCAGGAAGTCCCGGTACCTTTGGAAATCAAAACGCGGAGTTATACTTTTGGAAATAAGGCGCGCGCGTACACGCGACACGCGACGATGATCTACGCGCGGCGCGAACGTGTTTCCGCGCGATCCTCTCGTTTCGGCGTGTTTCACCGTGTCACCGCGTGTGCGTGCGCCGCCGTCACCGCCGCCGCACCGCACCGGTCTGTCGCTACGACCGCGCGCTCCGTCCGTCCATCCGTCCGCACGTCTGTCCGTCCATCTGTGGTTCGGTGGTCCGTGGATCCTATCCGTGCAACGCACCGCACCGTACTGTTAACTGTATCGCGCCGCGCCGCATACACTTTTACCGCATCGATACCAAATTTAAATTCTGCGTCACAGAGACCCAGACGTCCCGACAACTCCACCACTTTTCATATCGCCTCGTTAAACGATCCTTCCGTCCCGAATCACACGAATCCCGGAAATGACGAAATCTTCGCTTACTTCGTTCTGCTTCTTTCCCGTGTCTCGTCGCGGGAGAACCGCGCGGATTCACTCTCGCCCTTTCTCCGTCTCTCTCTTTCACACACCCTCGCTCTCGTGCCGACGGGCGCGCTCTATCGAGCTCTCACTCTCCGGCGTGGCGCGCACGCTATCGCCGCTCTGCCGCCGCCACCGCGTGCCCGCGCGATAAATCCGATCTTCGTACTGACTGCACACAATGCACCGACGTGACGTGCGCTCTGTCCGAGAAGGAGCGAGACGCGGAGGAACAATTCGGAGAAACACGTCATGGAGCGACGGAGCTCGAAATGCGACTCGTAAATGATCGAGGGAGGCGGCAGTCGATCGCACGAATGGCGTCGTATCGTGAAACGCGCCAAATGTCTCTCATACCGAAGCGACCCCTTCGATTGGACCGCGGCGACGAACGGCGATGACGAACTGAACGACGTAAAAACTAATGTAATAGAGGACATTTTCCGGTAAAGGACACCAAGTTGACGCGGGCCGCGGCCCGATTTACCCTCACAATACTTGTAGCATTATTTACCTTTATTTAATATATATTTGGTAAACAAGGATGAAATAACTGTGTTTGGAGGGATCACTCGTGTAACTTTTCCGCTAACACGTAAACGTAAAAAATAAAAATTTGTATGTATGTATGTATGTATAACTGGTCGCAGAAAGGTTGTAACATTTTTTTCCTATGGATTTCGAAACTCAGCCTTACTTGTAGAGCGGTTGAATAGTTAAATCTATAAGAACCAATCACTCACGGTGAGAAAGCTGCAAAACCCATCAAAAAAGTGTTGCAACTTTTCTGTGACCGGCTGTACATATGTGTACACACACACACACACACACACA
>NW_017304228.1:349477-353213 GCF_001594115.1 Trachymyrmex septentrionalis | reverse complement strand
CACACACACACACACACACACACACACACACACACACACAAATTTTCATTTTCACGTTTTCGCTCTGAGAAAAAGTTACATGACATAGGCTAGGTTCCACCTTTTGGTAAATTTCAGCTCACTGTCTTACTCTCTTATGTTTTACTCTTTTACTCTTTTATTTATCCAATAAGTAAAGTACTACATTGTTTATCTAAAGATGGAACAACCGGCCTTTACATTTAAATCCAGTGAGAAACTAAGGGCAAGACCAATCATATAAAAAAATTATAATAAATACAGTTGCAAAGCCGCTTTTTCTACTGAATGCAGCTATTGGTTCTCAAGCGTTGTTTGCGTACAACGGATCGAGGCTACCCTGAGTCCATTACATTCTTATCGTTTGCCAATGTTAAACAAGATTGCAATAATTTACTGTGTTCATACTATGTCTGCGTCTCTTACTGGAAAACGTAGAGTCTGGCGATTTTATTCTGTGATTGATTGAATATTTATTTGGCGATCTAGGAAAAGTTGCCTTAAGCCAGTCAAATACATTATATATATATATATATATATATATATATATATATAAATAAAAGAATACTTTAAGAACTAAAAAACTATAACCATAAAATGTATAGTCTCTAAAATAACAAGCTAAAGAAGAAAAAGAAATAGTGAAAGAGAAAATATATATACTATACTGTCATCCTGTACATATACTTAAACTTATACTACTTCACCGTGCAAAATCTTAATTAAGATTATAGATTAACATAAGTAAAGTGAGATTATATATCTTTTTCAAGATTGGGTCAATTTTCACTTTCAGAATGAGATGCCACTTAAAAAAATTTGAAGAATAAGAAACTACAAATGTATATAAAGCGATGTCTACAATAAGATTTTTAAGTAACTTAAGTTTTAAGCCGTAAGAAACTGACCAATCATAGCCGACCATTCTCCTCACATTCAACTGTGATTCGGCAATTTCTTATGGCTTAAGACTCAAAGCTTAATAGGTTTTCTACAATAAGCCATAACTTTAATTTTAAATCTTAAGCCATAAGAAATTGACCAATCATTATTTTTCTCACATTCAACTGTGATTGGCCAATTTCTTACAGCTTAAGACTTGAAGTTTAGATTATGGCTTATTGTAGAAAAGTTATAAGATTTACAGCATCACGTACTCAAAAATCGTTCGTGGCCAGACTTTATTCTCGAAAAAAATCGTATACGAAAATACTAGGCAAATTTATAATATACATGACAGAATCAGATTTTACATTGAAGATTGAGATTAAAGATTAAAATTTGACCAATTAAAACAAAAGGAGTTAAAATTTCTTTGTCCTCATTGGCCAAATTTCAATCTTCAATATTTAATTTCAATCTTTAATGCGTAGTTGGATTTTAATCTAACGTGTATTATAATAAGTCTGTTCTTTTTAGCTGAACTTTTGCACCAGTTTATCTTTCTTCCTTTTCTCTCCAGAAGAAAGAAAGATGACCTGGAAAAGTTCAGCCAAAAAGAACAGGCCTGATGAGCGCGTTTCGTTTTCATTTTCACATGTTAGCATCAGTTTATTCTTATTAGGTCGTTTGTTTCACCTTTCGGTGAAATTTTACGCGTTGCGAGATTACCCAATCGCATGCGCAGATTGTCAGGACTTACTCAACGCGTAAAATTTCGATAAAACCGAAAGGCGCGCAACAATCGGTTCATTGTTTATCAAATATAACAAAGACAAATCCGCTTGCAAACACTGGAAGCGCAAAACGAAACACACCCAATATCTTCGAACATTTTCGATATTTTTTAAAAATATCCAAACTCATCTCTAAGGGTCCACACAAACTTGCATAGACGTATAAACATATAAAGAAAATTATCCAATCATATTTCTCCGAATAAAGACGCACGTAAAATGTGATCGGATAATTTTCTTTATGCATACATTTATGCGGCTATGCAAATTTGTGTAGATATATCTTAAGACTGACAAATACGCAATAATGTAGTATTGCGAATTTAGTAAAATGACTAGCAGTTATGGAAATTTTATTTCTTTTATCGAGAATTTTTTGGGGTACAAAAAGTTTAGTTTAGAAAATTTCCGTATAATTTTTGGAGAGAAAAATGCCAAAAAAAAGTCCAAATTACAGGTAAAATATATAGGAGAAAATCGCAATATAGGAAATAATCTTCAAAGAGACTTGGCAACAGTAATTGCGTAGTGACGCGTCGATCGTCCGGTATCTCCTCGCCGCCTATTGTGGAGAAGCGGCCGGTCGCTTCCACGCTTCCGAGAAAAGTTTTTGAATCGCAGTCGCGCGCGCTCTTATCGCTCTTCCGAATAATCCGAATCGTCCTGTCGTCGCGCGCGTCCGCGCTCTGCCGCGGACGAACGCCGAGAGGGAAAAGAAAAGAAAAAGAGAAGCGCGAGGTGCAGCGCGAGGACACGCGCGCGCGTGATGATAATCTCTCGCCGGCGCGGCGCGGATCGAACATCGAACTGCGGAGCGCGATGCGCGTTTCACACCCTCCGGGCGCGCGACCACTCGCTCACGGGACTCGGAGACGCGAGATATCGGGAAAAACGCGTCCAAGATCCCGCTCCCCCTATTCGTCGCGTTCGCGAAAACACCGTCGCGCGAAACTCGACGGTACGCTGCTGTACCTAAACCTATCGCGTCAATCGCAAACGACGCGAACGTTCGATTCAGCGGTACGTCTTGGTACGTAACGTCCGAAACGGACCGAGAGATCGGGCAATTCTTATAAACAATGGCCACACGGATTCACCGGCACGTAAACGCGCGCCGCCGTCGCCCTGGTTCTTCTCGACTCCTCGCCAGGAGGCGAGACGATTCGCGCGCACCTGATCGCCGATCAGAGAACCGATCACCGGGACGGACGAGAATCTTCTCGTCCGAGAGATGACACATGCGCGCGCGAGAGAGAGAGAGAGAGAAAGAGAGAGAGAGAAAGAGAGAACGAGCGAGCGAGCCCGGGGACTTTTTTTCCACGCGCACCGGGGGAAGTACGCGCCTGTACTTACCTGCGTGCCAAAAAGCGCGTAATAAGCGCGCACCACCGTGTGTCTCGGTCCGCAACACCTCGAGCGTTAAACGCGAACGGGATAGAACCGGGCGTGTAATCGCACCACGTGACGCGGTGACGAGTTTTCCACGATCCGCGCGACGATTAGTGGGCGACGAGTACCAAGAAGGTTGAGCGGCGCGGAAGGCACAATCCGGGGTAATACGCGCCGAGAATAATGGCCACCCTAACCTCCAACGAACCTCGCACAGCCGCGACGACTGTGCGAATACCAGCGTGAATACGTCGGTAGCCGCCGCGCCGCGGCGGCTGCGGCGGCGCGTCGCCGCGTCGCGTCGCGTCGCGCCGTAAGCCGTAACGGTGTCGTCGTGTGTGCACGCGCGCGCGCTTTGTAGTTGCGTGCCGTGCCTCGGTGTCATGTATTAATGCCGGCACGATTCTCTCAGCCGCTCTCAGCAATTCTCAGTACCAGTCTCCTGCCAATGCTCATAGCTCGATCAAACTTTCTTCTTCTTTAATTGCCTTCCCCCAATGGATTTCCAACCCACAAAGGCAGGTGAGTTGGAAATCCATTAATTACAGTACCATGAATATCCGACCGCAGATCCGAAGATTCAGCGCGAGTCTCGAATCCACAGGGGAAATAGAGGGCACACTTCTTAATTAATATGCATATATATATATATA
>NW_017304228.1:330525-349453 GCF_001594115.1 Trachymyrmex septentrionalis | reverse complement strand
TATATATATCTTATTATTATATTATAATATCTAGACAACACGTGTTTCCAAAATGAGACACAAGACGTCTTGTGTCGCTGAACTTTTGCACCAGTTTATCTTTCTTCTTCTTCTTTCCTCCTGGGGAGAAAAGGAAGAAAGATGAACTGGTGCAAAAGTTCAGCCAAAAAGAACAGACTTAAAGATAATTTTTAAAAATTTTAAATATACGTCTAAAAGATTTTTTTAAGACGTCCTACGTCCCGATTTTGGACTTTTTGCGTGTTCTTTGGATACCTCAACACTTTGCCAATATCGCGTCGATATACACGTCGCCGACGTTGACGTGATGAAATCCGGTCGGCGATCACGTCCGGAGCGCGCGCGCGCGCGAGCACGCACACGACGGTGCGTGGCTCTCCGGTCGCGCATCGCGCGCTCCGCTTCGCTCCGAGTTCGCTCGCGCCAGGCCAAAAATGTTCGGACGAGTCGAAATCGGGAATATCTATCGTTACGGCGATTCACGGGGAAAGTCGAGAAAACGTGGCGCGAGACGCATGTGACCGGGACAAACTTACCAAACTTTGCTCCGAAATACGTTATACGTGTATATCTCGCCCTCGTCATCTTTCACGCGCGCCACTGCCGCGCCGTCCGTCGTCGCTCCGCCGTTATCGTCGTTTGCTTTCGCGCGCGCGTCGTTCTTTTCTTACGACACGACGCGGCCGACTTCAACTTATCAGGAAAATAACGCAATCGCTTCCTTCGCGGCTCGAATGATCACGAATGTTCCTCTGGCGCGCCGCACGGGCCAATCGACACACGCGCGCGCGCGCGTATTCTCTCTCTTTCTTTCTTGTCGACCGAGAGGAATGGCGCGTTAACCCAATCGCGGGCCTATCCGAAATGATGAATTCCGATACATACCTGTGGAGAATACAACGTGACGTACTATGGACGTCTGGGTCTCACACCTCGATCGCCACGGGATCGTCCGTGCGCAGTCCGACGGATGCGCGTTATCAGCCGCACCGATTTCGACGGAAAACAAAACGGACCGCACGCCGGCCGCGACCGAACGCGATATGGACAGACCGCCAAGATGGCATGCAACGCGCAGTACTCGCACCGCCGGCGCACCGCCAGTGCCGGCCATACGCCTGCCTGCTGCCCGCCGCTTTATGCCCGAAACGCAGTCTTTTTTTTTTTATTCTCTAAAACAAATTTATGTTGATTTCACTTCAATTTGTGGCACTATTCAGGAATAGGAAACATACCTACGATAGATGTAATAAGCCTCAAGCCGCAAGAGATTAATATAGTTGTCTCTTTTTTATATTAAAACTTGGATAATTCTCATTTTTGTGACGTCAGTTGAATGCACGTCCCTTTTCATTCTGATAAGTGAGATAAAGATAAAGATAAAAATTAAAGATAAAGATTAAAGATTTAATTGAATTTATACAATCTCTTCTTCTGCACAAGCTCGATCGTATGCTTTACCGTGTTTTGTACGTTAATTCATATTAAAAGTGAGATTATAAACCTATGTTGTTACGCGATAAGATTGTCATTAAAGTATTGACGTTATTATGTGACAAGTAGTGACATAAGTCATTATGTGAGTACAAAATATTCATAACTTTAAACTAGTATTACTTGTGCGAAAATGGAAAACAACTAAGGCCCGTTTCCATCAACGCAGATTCTAGTTCTAAAGATTAGAAAAAGACGAAGAGTAAATTGAACCGAGATTAAAGTTAATCTATATTGATGGAAATGGGCATTAGAATCTCTCATCAACCTCGATTAAGTTAACCAACGGTTACATGGGGCTCATTTAGGGTCAGTTTCATAACTCATGGTTAACTTTTAATCGAGGTTTAACTTATTTTAAATAATAATGAGTAATAATGGGTGAAACTTTAATCTCGGTTCAACTTACTTTTCGTCTTTTTCTAATCTTTAGAATTAGAAAAAGACGAAGAGTAAATTTAACCGAGATTAAAGTTAATCTGCGTTGGTAGAAACGGGCCTAAGTCACACAATCGAATGTAAGAAAAATACACGACTATGATTGATCAATTTCTTAGGTCCAATTCCACAACTCACGGTTAACTCTTAAGGTTCCTCTACATAGAAGTCGAAGACGGTCGTGGAGTCTTAAGTAGAAAACCAACCAATTCTAATCGAGTATTCTCCTTATATTTGATTGTGATCATCTACGACTCCTATGTAGAGGACCCTTTCAACTTATTCATTGTTTTTCTTTCCAATTCTAGAATTGGAAAGAGATGAGAAACAAGTTGAACCTTGGTTAAGAGTTAATCGTGAGTGGTGGAATTGGGCCTTAAGATTTACTATATCTATTCAGGACTTAAGGTATATCTACACAAACTTGCATATATATATAGTCGCATAAACGTATAAATAAAATTATCCAATCATATTTTACGTGCGTTTTTATAGGAGATATACGGTTGGATAATTTTCTTTATGCATATGTTATGCAAGTTTGTATGGATATACCCTTAAGGCGTCGCCGATACAGAACTGCGTTTTAAAACGTATCTGCAGTAATTAAAACTCTTGTTTACATCATTTATGCGAGATCTACAATAGAAATCATAGCGGTCATAGTTACGACTTCTATTGCAGACCCCGCATTAGGCTGTTTTTCTTTCAACTAACACAATCGATACGAATGCTCTATCTTTTACGTTTGTGTTGATTGTTAATGTTTTCGACTATAGCATGTAAACTATATAACGTCAACCGCAACAGCTGCGCGGAGAAAATTTTTTCTTAGAGTTTATCCTGGAAGTATGGTAGTTCTAAAATTATATTTCGGAGAATTTTATGTAAATTTCTCTCATTCGTTAATAAAACTACAATAAAATATATAATAAGTTTGATTAATTTTACTGGAATGCATGGTCAAAATCTTTAAAATATTTATTGTACCACAGCTACCATATTTTCAGCTCTACCATAGTAAATCCGGATACATACAATAAATATTTTAAGTGTTAAGCCGTAAAAAATTAACTATGATTTCATTTCTTATGGCTTAAGGCTTAAAAATCTATTGTAGATCCGAGCTAATCCAGGAAGAAAACTTCCAACAGTTGCAAAATAAATATTCTGCTAAACGTAGCTATTAATTCAATCCAGGCCGGTTCAATCCCACTATAGTTAAAAACGCTATGTGTTTCCTACAAGAAAAGCAGCCGTAAACTATAGTTTTTGTATTAATGTAGGAGTTTCGAAAAACAGCTCAGGCTTCGCACTTTGCAATTTTTTTTTTGGCCGCACATAACCGTGTCGGAAATTAAACGCACGCACATTGCAGGAAATCAAATCCGAACGAATAAAGAAATTTGAACCAAAATGGAGATCAAGAACGAGTAAAAAATTTGATGTTTATTTTTCTGTATTCTTAGAATTAGAAAAAAGATAAACAGTAAATTTAAACAGAGATTAAAATTAATCTTACATTAGTATAACCGAGCTTAAAGCAGACGAAGGAACTTCTGTTTTTATAATAACTTGCGAAACTAATTTGCAAGCAATGGGATTCTCTCGATCTAATATAGATGTCCTGGCGAAAATAAAAATCGGAGTATATGTCGATATAAGAGAGAGTAATAGAAATGAAGTTTCTAAAAGGCGAAAATGTCTCTTTTATATTTCATTGTCTCAATTTTCGTCTCACGTTTCATTCTTTATTTTACAACTTTGACCAAATTCCGATTAATTTGATCAACTGTTAATACAATCGATAAGATTTTGCCTACAACAAGACTTGTAATTCGTCCTCCCATACGTGAAAAAAAAAGTTCCAGCTGTTTTATGTTCGTTTCTATCAATGTAGATTAATATCATGTAGATTAGACAATACCCTATAAGCGCAAAATATTCATAGAATGTTATACGGTTATTATTAAAAAATTAAAATAAGTTATTATAATATTTCGAAAATACTATATAATATTTTGTAATATTATGAGAGTATTCTATAGATGCCCACTTATATAATATCCTAAGTATTATATCTTAATTTCCTGAAATATTATTAATAATTATTTATAAATATTAATTATTCTTAATTTAATGCAATTTGAATTCACAAACGAAAAGTTTTTATCAGTTTATGCTGCATCTTGTGCTAAAAAAACGTTTTTGCATGATTTTAAGTATCCAATTCTACAATTGCGCGTCCAAATTATTTTCAGTCTTTAAACATATATTTATACTAAACAGTTGTAACAGTTTTACAAATTAAAGTAAATTTTGCTATAATACTTTTTAATATTTATACAATATTATAATATCATTAAATGTTTTTAATAATCATGCAATATTATCACGAGTGGACATATAGTATGACCTTCCATTATAATATTTCGAGAATATTACTTATAATATTATATAATTTTAGAACAATATTCTTAAAATGTTACATTTAATATTTGAACAATATGTCTAAAATATTACTTAATATCAAATAATATTATGCACTTATAGAATAGTCTCGATTTAATTTACTCTTTATTTTTTTTTATTCTTAGAAAACTGAAGAAAGCTAAAAACTAAATTAAACCAAATTAATACTACATTAGCAGAAATGAACATGAACGAATTACAATGCGCGTACGTGGTAAATTAACTAACGATTAGATTGATCGGAATTCGATCGCGATCTCCACCAGAACGTCTATTCCCCAGCGCAGCCACTTGAATTACGTTCAAAGTGGAATGTGAAAGTCGAAGAAGAGTCAGTGTTTCAAATTTTTATATTAACTCACCCAAGTTCTCAAAAAAAGAAAATTTTCGAGAAGGCACGTGACGCCCACAAACCAGCCTCAGATACAATGCTGCATCTGCCGTTTCCGAAATCCGCGGCGCCGCCGTCGACCGAAGGCGGCGAGAATCGAGGTGATCATATGGTTCTGCGCGCGTACACGCATGCGTGCGTACGAGGGAGGGGAGGGAGGGCAGCGCATGCGTAGACGAATCGCATGGATCAGCCGCAATCTTTTCAATTTTAAATTTTAATCACAGATTCCACGCGAACGGATGTCAACATTTTTTTTTAATGCCGCGTACAGAAATGTATAACAGTTTTTCATATTAACGGCAAGTATTTTCAATTCACACTGCGCATCCGAAGATTTTATGCTGCAATCAATAAATCATTAAATACACACAGCTGGGAGGAAGTAAAGGGGAAATAAATTTTTAAAGCATGTTATTGAAACATATTCAAAATTATCGGAGTTATATCCTGAACCTTCGTATATAATTCGCCTCTCGTCGAATCTCATATTAATTTTTTCATAAACCTGGGATTTCATTATTGCATTGTTTTAAACCAGTGATGCGCAACCTGTACATTTTTTACGCGCCAACTTATAGACAAAGATATAAAATCATATTTTCTTTTTTATCAAAACGAAATAAACATTATACGGCCTAAGAGGCTTTATCCATTTTTAAAAATACTTTTTAAAAATGACCGTTAAAAAAAGGTACGCATCACTTTTTCTTCTTCTATTATTTTAAATTATTTTGATAAAGTGCGTGAGCGTGGTGGCATGGCAGACAGCGCGCTGGTTTATATACCAGAGATTCCGGGTTCGATCCCAATAGGAATTAAAATATCTACGTGTCTCCTCTCGTAAAACGTCAGCAACCTCTCGAGAATATCCTTGTCCACAAAAACACTTCTCGAAAAATCCGCTGTTCGGAACCGATATTAAAACTGTAGGTCTCATGCAGGCTTGTAGCAATTGAATAATCAGCGTGTGCATCACAAACATATGAGAGAGGGTAACAAAGGCCTAACATAAGATAAATTGCGTAAATAAATTCGAGGATATACATGTTTGTGCAAAAAACTCTCTAAGAGATTATTTTAAGATTCGCGAACGGTCGAAACGTACATTTTATTATAAAATATATAAATATTATCACAAGAGTATAAAACAAAAACCGTACGTCTTACGACAATTTTTTTCAACGAAGCAATCTCCGACACAATCAATATCACAACGGCGCGGTCGTTTCAATTTGCTCCTTTTTTTCGCTTCAATCTCGCACATAATTATTCTCCTTCTCGGCAAAATTGCTGATACTATGTCGCTTAATTTTGGAAACCTGCGCATAAATGTAAAAGATTGATCCGATAATACTCGTACGAAACACGTTACACACGTACCAAGTTAAATGGTTTAACTTTCGGTGTGATTCTATTAGTTTCCTTCAGCGGACTCTGCTGTATTGTCTTTCCGACATTCTTCTTCTCACTGGCAGGGGAGTACCGTTGAAAACTAATTAAGCTCTTGTTCAAACGCTGCGGTGACTGCAGATTATTCGTATTGAGCGAATAATGCCTCGGTGGCGTTAGGAACCTCGGAATACTGTCCGTTTGTTGACGCGTAGGTGTTGTGCATTTCTTCGGCGTTGGCAGCTTAGACATTCTGAAACATAAATGAATCCGTTTCTTACATCTTCTTCATATTTTTTCCTTCTTTTTTTACTTTTGAAATAAATGATGAAAGCTAAAGAAGTGATTATTGTTTTAAATCGGCTGCTTTCTTTTGTTTTTGAAAAATAATGAACTAAAGAACTGATTATTTTAAATCGATTTGCTCTTACCTTTTAGGACTGTCCTTCCGTTCATCGCTATTCAACATGTTTACATGCGTAGTTACCGGCGAGATATCGCAGGAAAGGTTACGCTTTTTATTAGCGGATAACAACGGTGCACTCTTGCTGTTTTGACCGTCTGGTGTTGACGAGGCTATCGGTTTGGATTGTGAGGGTTTCTTGGGCATGTAATAATTATCCGTCGAATTTGGAGTGCTGCTGATTATTTTATTACCCGATGGAATAGCTTTGTCGGATTTTGGTGGCGTAATGATATGATGAGAAGATGGCGCCTGTCTCCCAAATGATGCTATATTGTTGTGGAAATGAACAAATTATATTATCAGCTAATAAAATATTAATCTTTAGTTGCTAATTATAATAAAAAATTAAATCAATTTTTGTATTTTAATTTAATAATTAATTCTATTTCATAAGCATTCGAGGATATCATCAATTAATCAAGTTTCTTCGAATTAATTACAACAGATTTAAAAGAGAGAGATCTACCTCTTCTTTTCTGTATATTATCTAGAGGATGCACTGCTTTCATAGGACCTCTTTTATTAACTACGTCTGATCTCTTTTTCAGTTTATTTTTAACGTCGCTTACAGCAATGGATTTCTCTTTTCCGCTATTAGATTTTGCAACTTCCACTGAAATATATTTTAACATACAATTCAATTCAATTATCTATACAGGACAATAGTTAAGTACTTTAAAAGATTTTTAAGGAGTAATTCCTCACACTATAAATCAAGACGAAAATTTTTATGCGATTATGTTTTAAATATACAGGATGCAAAAATTGAAACTTTGTATATGTTTAAAGTTTTATCAAAATAACACAAAGTGGTTTTTGAAATTTTTGGAAAAAATGTTTTTTTTTAATTTTGACATCCTGTGTATCTTTGAAATGCCATTTCGAGCATACAATTACATGAAATTTTCGTCTTAATTTAGAGCCGATTGTTCCACCTTTTGGTAAATTTTACCTGTGAGGTAAATCTGATAATCCACGCATGTGATTGAGTAATCTTGCTATTTACCCAACAAGTAAAATTTACCAAAAGGTGGAACAACCGGCCCTTAGTGTGAAGGAATCACCCCTTAAAATTTTTGAGAGTACTTCACCACCCTATATGTCACAAATGTATATTATCTACATTTCAAAATGTAATTCAATTATTTATATATCTAAATAATCATGTAATAATGCGCAGAATATATAATATAAATTACCCTTTTTTGAGTTGTACGCTTCTGATATAAGTTTTTTATTTGATAAATTGTTAATAAATCCGGGATCGCTTGAAAAACGTTTCTGACGGTTCTCAGATTCAGATGTATTCTTACGTCTGTATATTTGTGTGTTCTTGGGCGACGACTCAGTTGCGGATATACTTCTTCTATCTATCTTCTCAAACGGCAAAAATACAATAATACATAAGAAGATTAAAATTTTATCGTAGAAGATAAAGTAAATATTTACTCACTTTAGATTTTGACTCTAAGCTTCGTCTAGGCGCCACTTTTGTCGAAAGTGACGAATGCATATTACGACTAAATTCTTGACGATTTCGTACAGGCGTAGTCTGTTGAATATTCTGCTTTTCAATGTAATTCGCTTGCATTTCATGTTCAGTGCTATTTAATGCGGTATTTAACGTCCTTCCTATATTTTTAAGTAACTTTATTGTCATAGCATCTTCAGCTTGACCACTCAATAATTTTTTAAGATTTACCAACAGTTCTATCGCTATCTTTTTATCCACTTGATTATCTTTTTCTTTATGTTTACTGTATTCTGATAAATTAGATGTATTCATACAATCTTCGCTATTATCTTTACAGGATAAAGACATATTTGATGATTTCTCAATGCTGACAATATCTTGTGATGTATCTTTCAATTTATTTATATCTGGCAGCGATTTTTCATCACTATAAAGCTTTTCTGAGAATATTTTACCATCTTCTTTTTCTTCGCTTTTACCTGTACTTGATTTATCGAATCTTTCAATACTTTCCGAAGATATTTTCAGAGAACTTTGTAATTTATTTGACGTATTGAAACAACTTACTAATAATTCTGTATTATTTTTATAATTAATATCCAAAATATTTTCAAGATCGTCGAGTAATTTTTTAGCTTTCGGGTTACTTTCTTTAACTAATTTTCTAAGATCCAACAATAATGAAGTTATGTTTTGTTTTACAACAGAACTATCGGTAAATGGTGATTCCATTTCTTTAAATATATTCTCTTCCGCGCTATCGATATTTGCAGAAGATTGCTTTGTATCACTGTTTTTAATGTCTTTTGAATTTCCTTTCGGCGATACAGGTAAATCAATTAAATCCTTTACCACAGGTTCATCCTCAAATGCCGGTAGTAATTCTGACATCCACCGAGTATTATTTGAAATAAAATCATCTTCTGTATTAGCTGGTAAAAAAAAGAACGTTAAAAGAAGAATTGCTAAGAACTTAAATTAATTGTGAGTGTTATAATAAATACATAAAGTCATACTTACATCCAGAATCAGTTTTCGATGTCAATTCCTCAAAAGTCTTTGCAAGTACCTTGGCTTCTTTCAGTATGGACTTATCGACTTTACTTGTATTCTGTAATTAATTTTTATGTTCTGCTTCAATATCAAAAAAAAATAATTTAGAAATAAATTATTTTTGTGAAACCATTCATTTAGATTTAAATGTTTACTAAATGATAAACCCAAATTTAAACACATTTTTTAATAAAATAAATCTAAATGCTATATAAAATGTAATTATATTAAATATCTTACAGTGAATACAGAGTCCGAAGAACAAGTGGAAGATGAGCTTCTGTTAAATTCTTTATTTTGTTCTGGAACAAATATATCGACATCTATTAATTTATTATTCGCAATTCGTTTGATATTTTCTTCTTTCGTGGAATTCGAGTCTTCCTCTGTTATGCTCAAGATATTGGTTGTATTATTCATAATGCATTTCAATTTGTTAAATTTTTCTGTCAAGTCCGATAAGTCGTACTGCTTCAGCTTCGTTTCCATAGAACTTTCAGTTGTACTCATCTTATCCTGACCCATTTTCAACGAGCTGTTATTCAAGAAAGCGTGATTCATAGGATCATTCGACAGTATTGACGATAGTGAAGCAGAAGTCAATTTTGTTATAGACGAGATATTTGATAAACTGGATAACACAGATTGCTCGCTTCTACTCTCCATGAAGCCTCTGTCTAGGAAGGACGACATAGTGCTGTTATCACTCTGCACTTTTCTCTGGTTCTCTGTTACGGATTGTGATCTTCTATTCTGATATAGTAATCCTGTTGGTGATTTTCCAGATCCCTGTGATAACGAACGCTGAGTATCTGACAGTTTTAAATGTTTGACATTTGGAGGGAAGACAGATTCTTCAAATGCCATATCTTTCTCTAGAAAAAGTGACACCTTGTCAGTCTCCTTGGATTTAGGAAATCCTTCCAGCAGCGTATCGTTCATCGCAGACTGGTTTAAAATAGACAACTCAAGTGAGTCTAAAGCAACAACAGATATCTTATGTTCCTGCTTAGAGAGAGACACACTATCTGCTGTATCGCTGTCACAAACGTCAGCGTTTCTTGCATTAATACCAACGTTTCTCTTCGTCTTGATCTTTGCTTCCTTCTTGTCTCCGTTGAACAAGCCAAACCTGCTTTTGAACAACGACTCGTCGAGCATACCCAATGTCTTGTTCATCGTTTTAAAGTATCTCTTTTTCCTCGGTGTAAAGTCGTCTGTGAAGTCCATGGATTGTGCGTTCCTCAAACTCTTAGATCTTAAAGCTCGTTGTAACATCACCTCGAAGGGATCACCCTTCTTGCTGACGTACTCGACGGTTTCGTGCAACACTTGGTCGAATGGATTATTGCCATCATCCTCACGCTTCTTCGTCACCGATTCCAAGTCTGTTCCATCATCGCACTCGACACTCTTTGGCACCGGGATTAACGGCGATGCCAATTTCGCCGGTTCTAGCGCTCCCCTCACGTCCGGACTGTTCAGATCTATTAAATCGCACATTCTGATCTCAAGTCTCTGCCCCGCCGGCCGTTGAGGAGATCTACCGGCCTTTATGGTTTCTCACGGTCGCTAATAAAGAGAGAAAAAAAAACAGAAGAAAAGTCGATATGCGTTATTCTGACAAACCTCATGAATCGTTTTCAGCCTGAGTTATAGACTAGTTACCTTGCTTCGTTCCTTGGTTTGATGAATTCTACAATGAACATTACAATCCGCAGACTCTCCGAGATATATGATACACGCGGTTTACGGTTACTTTTAAATCCGCGCGAAGGACAATGTTCTCTGTGATGTTTCACTCAATTTATTTATTTATACATATACATACGAACGCATACAATCCGCAGACTCTCCGAGGTCGTGTTACACGCGGTTTACGGTTACTTTTAAATCCACGCAGCGGAACCGTCGGGCGCCCTCTGTTCAGCTGGCCGGAAGAGACACAGGTGTCGGCGGGATCAGTCTTTTGATTCAAAAACGTTCCGATGGCCGTAATAAGAAATAAGAAAAATCATTAAATTCATATTTTGAACTTATATAACTCGTGACAAAAATATTTTCGTAATTCTACGTACATATATACGTAATACGCAAAAAACTTTAAAAAATCACACGTAAATAAACTATATATTGAATATTATACATATAAAAACATGTGCAACATATGTATATAGAAATGATTAATTTTATGAATAGAATTTTATATATAAAAAAGTGTGATAATTGAATTTATAATATAACATTGCAATTTTATCCTGAATTTCGAGAATTATAGATCATACATCCAGTCGACACTAACTAAAAATAATATAAATATATATAATTTGATCTTTCAACAATATAAATATATTGGTATATGCGTTGTTATTCCAAATTAAGAGTATAACCACTAAAATGATATTTTCATAATGTATATTAATAATGTGTAATTCATAACAATCACACATAACAATAACGACGACGGCTGTGTTCAACGAACTCAACAGTTGAGTAAGCGCTCGCTATTGATGTATTCTTTCAGATCTAAAATGCTAATTCGATGATCTAAAAGAACATCAATAACAGCGAGCGCTCACTCAACCGTTGGACGCAAACAATAACATATGATGTTACATAACAGTTACAATGTTGAATGTAAATTATATCATAAATGTTATGTTATTTTTAGTTGATGTCCACTGAGTAGACAATTCTAATATTTCATTATTGGAATAAATATCTCTTTTAATGAAAAACATTCAGCCCTGGATTTTCAACAGTACTTTGTCAATGATTATTTACCTAATCGCATAATCGTTATATTTAAAGCATGTTACGTTCAAATATAATTATAAAATCTCACTGAATTAAAAAAGGAATGCTTGATAAAGCTTTATTTCGCACAGGCTCGTGTATCTCACATTTTTTCATTTTTTTTTTAAATATAATTTATTTTATAAAAATTAAGTACACAAAAAATGATGGCATACATGTACAGAAATATATAAATAATCGTTATTTTTTTCGTAATCATTATCCTCAGGCAAGATGTAAGGCACATATATTCATTCGTGTCGCTTGAGTACTATCCTAATATTTACATGTATATTTTCACTAGCTTCATTATGTTAATTCACAGATTGTGAATTGCAATATTTTCGTAAGCCAAACGCTTAAACAATTTATTAGAAAAGTTTTGTACACTCATATTTACAATTTTTGTCTTTTGCTGCCATACTAATATTAATTATCAAAATATAATTTTATCATATTCTTTTCCTTTGCTCACCATATATTATAACGTTTCTGCTCTCAAAATAACGTTTTATATACATGTACAATTTTGATAACAAATCACCGTCAGAGATATCATGACGTATAGTATTGCATTGGTCACGAATAATATATAGTAAATTATTTGATCTTTTTTTTGCAGCTAGGAAAACACTTATAAAAATAACAGGCATACACACCAAGATAATGTTAACAATATATGACTCAAAAAACCACATTACGTCTTAATTATTTTATAAAAAAGAATATTACTAGTAAGTCTCTATTCATAAAATAACACTACCTTATTTTTAACATTCGCGAATAGTTAATGTAACTATACGTATCGTGTATCTTTAAGTTATGTATTTAAGGTCCGGTTGCACTAACGTTACTTTAATTTTAAGCGAGGTATAAAACTCTCTTTATCTCTGTCTCTTTTCGATTTTAAAACGAGATAAAGTTTTAAGTTTCGCTTAAAATCAAAGTAACGTTGGTGCAACCGGGTCTTAGAAATACATAAACTTTTAGTATAAAGTTTTTAAAAAATATAGTTCGCTTGTGAAAGTGTGTAAAGGGATAGAAACCACGAAAAAGGGATAAAAAAATTACTGAACAATATTAGTCAATGCTCACTAGTTCACAACCGTTAAATAGATGTGTAACAGTTAAGTCAGTTATTTCGCAGGTACATTAATTTAATTTCACATCTACTTAACGAACAAGGGTATCAATAAAATTCTTATAAAAAGAAAGAAAAAGATAAAGAATATGTCATAGGATGCAGACGAATCATTTTTACTTTCTAATGATGCACTATAAAATGGGACTATTTCGTCTGAAATACTATCTTCGCATCGATAAACAGAAGACTTGAAAAGAAGTATCTGTTTATATATAATACTATATTCGATAATCATTGAGTTATACTGAATATAAAAAATACATCACACTTGCCGAGAAATCTACGACGACGCAGATCTTTTCTCATGCAAGTTGCGTGAAATAAATCCCAATCTACAGTAGCGAATACATTTGAGCATATCTACTTAAGACACCCTGTAAATGTCTTGCAACAGTCTCATCGTTGCGATAATAGCTGAACGTTAATACAGTCTATAAGTTATATTTTTCAATGAGATAACGTATCGACAAGCCCTTACGTTTTTCTTCCCGCGAAATAAAATTCATTAATATTCGTGGGTTCGATTAACGGTGTAAACGTCCGTCTTCGAGGATGCGGGTCAGGTCGAGTCGTATTCTTACCGTCTATAAAACAGAGATATAGCTGCAATCATTCTCACAAACGTTGTTCGATAGGTAGCGGCCCTTGGCGTAGAGACGATGGTTCGCTATGTGACGTGACGTTCACGTCAGACCCAGCTGCATCGCCGTTGTTATGGCCGTTGTTGCTGCCATTGTTGTTTTGGCCGTTTAGAAACGACGTCATTTCCATGGACGACTGTTGTCCGCTCTGGATTTAGAAACATGCGTGTTCGTTCGCTTCTTTTTTCAGATCTAGAGCGTGTAAGTGGTAACGTGCGTGTGTCGCGTTCGGAAAAACAAAAGAAAAGCGGCTCCAGAGAGAGTGCAGAGAGCGAGTAGAATTAAAGAGCAGCGCGCGACCAATGCTAAAACTAGAAAAGACTAGTCTCCTTAATATATCGGGCAATTTAATGTCGGATTTACACTTATTAGACGAGAGCAGAAGTCAATGTTGATACTGAAAGATCTTAAAATAAATGCAAAGTTAATTCAATTGTTAAAGCGGTAGAATTTTTATGTATGTACGTGATTAACGTGTACTTTTCCGCGCTCGTCTAGAATCGTACTGACTTCCGGAAGGAAAGTAAATGACTGATTAAAGTTGAGCAACAAGTCGTGTATGTCGCACCCAAAGCGAGCGCAGCTATAGAATTGAAAGCTTGAAAGCAAAATGCCTTCTCATTATCGATGGATCAATGCCAAATGACCGAATTCAGTTCCGTTACTTTCTTCCAGTGAAATAAAAGTGCAAATGTTGTTACTTACAAATACTGACCTTAGGCTGCATTATATCTTCGGATGTGTCGAGGCCGGCAAGCGGATTGGATGTAATGTTAATCTTGGAGTCTGTGACTCCACCGTTCATTACTCGTCCATTTGTTATTGGTTTACCTGCTTGTAAAAAAAAAGAGTATGTTATCTATGTTCAAGATTATGGAAGAATTCCGTTTTATCAATTTTTTTTTTCAAAACACACCTTCACTTTGCGATTCCTGACTTTGCTTATACTTGGCTCTTTTGTACAGGAATCTCGCTGCGAAGGCAAGAGCGACCAGAATGACCGATGCTCCAAATACTCCACCAATTATGGCGTGTATACTAACGTTCTTGTTATTCTCGCTCGGTCTCAATTTATTTTCTGCCACGACTTGCTGAACTGGATGCTCAACAACGAGCTTTTCAGTTTTATGTCGCAATATTTGAGAAAATTCTGATGCCGCATCTACAGAGAAGCTTTGAATTTTAAATTCATATGGAGTATCGGGTAATAAGTGAGAAATGGTCATGTTGGAAGCATCCTTTCCCTCGACAGTGGTTTTCAAATATTCACCGGCTGAGGTGGAAGCCCGATGATATATATAAAATCCGTCGATTTTTGCTGATCTGTTGGGATTCTGCCAAAGCAATAACATCTCATGTGGCCCTAACGCTTCAATTCTAGTCAATAGAGGTATTGGCATTTTAGTGCTCTCAATACCGGTATCCCTATGGAGATGAAAACGTACGGAATTCTTACTCAATTTGTTGTCGTTATTTGAGTATACTGCAGCGATTCTAAATCGATAGGTATGTTCAGTCTGCAAGTCGCCCACTTCGAAGGACCGCACATGATTCGGTATCTCAGAGTTGGCAGTCATCCACTTCGTCTGTTTACCATTTATCTTTGAGCCTATCTCTCGATATTGAACTTTGAAAAATTGTATTGGCAGGCCCGTGTTCTTCGGTACTGTCCATCGCACCATAACGGAGATATCAGATAATCTCGTGATGATGGGCACATCGGGAGGAGTCAACTCGATTTCTGCTGAAAGGAGGACAAAATTTAATAGAGGGGAGTCAATCTTTTGATTAAAATGTAAAAGATAACAATAGAATTAAAATGTTATTGGAATGAAAATGTAGAATATGTAAAAAAAAAAGATTAAGAGTGTGACCACTTTTTTTCAATAATTATGTAATTCATAACAATAACAAGTTGAGTGAGAATTCCATACGTTTTCATCTTCATAAGAATATCAGTATTGAGAGCATTAATTTTCATGGTAGTTCTTTTTGCTTGTACGTTAAGGCCGTGTTTAAATATATACTGACAGTATAGTTTATGTTATATATATTATAAATTTTTAGTACTGACAATGTCCGAACACGGTCAAACTAATTAGAGCTCATATATCGAAGCGGTAGAATTATCCACCAAAGGCTACACTATTGAGTCAATGGTGGGCGGTAAGCGTAGGGAAGGCATCGTTCGGAGGAAAAGTGATAAAAACAACTAGCTTGCTCGCGCTGCTGCCTTTGGAGGCTCGCGAGCTCTGACTAGGGGCTCCGCCCCCCGGACCCACGCAAAAAATTCGATCTTCTTGTTTTATACATGCATATTTAATATATCAATCTGGATGCTATCTGTATAATATGGAGATTGGATTCATTATATTCACAATTGAAAAAAAAAAAATTAGGTATAAAAAATAACATTAAAGATAAAATTAACAATTGAAATTGCACTATAATCTTTTAATTTTTTTCAGTTTGTGTTTATGAAATTTTATATTCAATTAAAAATCTCGGTCCAAAACGCCAAAAGTTAATCGTCAAATAAATGACTATACTATGTTAAAATTAATCACATAAAAAATGCAGTTAAAATTAAAACCCCGTTCATTTTAATCTTAATAAAAATTGAGTTCTGTAATTCTTCATAAAAGAAAATCATGCTGAAGAGACTTAATCGACGATATCTCAGCTAAACGTTTGATAAAATGATAACAAAATATACGAAACGATAACACAAAACAAATAATTACCTCCATCTCCCTTTTTCTTTGCTTCTTTATTTTTGTTACGTCTACCACCGCCCCTGGTATGCTTATGCCTTGATACAGTCCCGTAGTTCGGCTTCGATTCGGCCTTGCCGCCGACAATATGCTCTTTCGGTTGAACCTGCAACAGGTTGTATCCCGAATGCGATCCGTAGTCGTTGCTGGCGACGCACTGAACGATCCCAGCGTGCTTTTTCTCGACCTCAGATATAAGAAGAGTAGAGGCTATCATCTCCTGTGTCTTACTAGGCATTAAGGACTCTCCGTTGATAAGCCATTCGACGATTGGTTGCGGCTCGCCTGTTACGTTACACGAGAGCTGCAATTTTCCGCCTTCGTGAAATTTGCACGCGCTTGGCTGTCTCGTGACCCTCGGTGGTTCCACCACTCTTAAAATGATCGCCGATTTTATCTGTCGGACATCGTAGCTCCACACACAATCATATTCCCCACGATCAGACGGTTGAACATGGACCAACGTCAAACCGATGGACGATTTCACGGACTTAGATGGTAAAGAACCGCCTAGGCGACTCCAGGTGACGTGTGGTATAGGATATCCAGCGCCGAAACACTCCAACGTAACATTCTTACCACGCATAACTATATATTCCGTTTGTGGTAGCTTGGTAAGATACGGCGGTTGGAAAGTCAAGTTCGCGTGTACCGTTAAGATGGTCTTATGATTGCTCGTCAATGTTACCGTCGTTATATAATTGTTAACGCTACAATAGTATGATCCACTGTCCGCCAATTTGACATCCTTGATGACCATGGTTTTGCCATTCACTAGATTCGCGTCCTTGATGAGCATGTCGTTTTTGTAAAATTGCACTATGGCTTCCGGTTCGGAATATGGAACAGGACATGTAATAGGTACGGTGTTACCCTCCGCCACCTCGATGTAGACATCGTTTTTATCGGAGAATTCCTGTATCGTCGCGAGCGTTAGTCTCGCTGGATCCGACACTAATCCACTGCTACCTGCGAAGAAATTAAAAAAAGTATATACAAATCTCTTGGTGTAAAAACCAAGATCTCTCTCGTAGGTAGCACAATCTTGATATTTGTGTTAAATAAAACAAAGTAAAGTTAAATAGAATAAGACAGAAAACTTTTAAGGCTTCCACAAAAATTTCCTATACAGGAGCTATGCGTTTTGCGGGTTATATCCTTGTCCAAATCTATTATCAGAATGCCAATACAATGTTTCGTAAACATTGTAGTTCACTTTATTAGGGCGAAGAGCAGCCTAAAAGTATCTGCAGCAAAACGCATAGCTTCTGCAGATAAAAAACAGATTAAATAAAGTATGTAAGATACTAATTTTTGGGGTGGCTCACCGAAGAACGCAATGCAACGATAATCTCCGGCCTTCGATACATTGTCAAAGGAGACAATGAGCCGAGACGTTTTGCCACTAGTATTGCTGTAGGTATCAGACGATAGTGTCCATTTGTTTGAACCCAGAGGCCTGTGATGCCAAGCGAAACGCTCCGCAGGGATGTTGAGACTACACTCAAAGTTCACGTCATCATATAACGGAACTGCTAGAGGTTGAGGGTGTCGAGTAAAGGACATATTCATCTCAGGAATCTTGTCGTTCTCTGTTATCAAAAGTATCATTATTATCCTCTTTCACACGGTGCTCGGAGTATATTTACGTAACACCGTTCTAAAAAACTTACCGCATGTATATGCGATCGGACTGTAAAGCAGGATAACGATGATGCCACATAAATAGGAGATAGATGTCATCTTGACACATTCTGCAAGCACGAAAGAAAACAGTGCCATTACGTTAACCAGGCATTTCGCGTTATGTTAGTTGTTTTTCCGATCCTTCATCCGCGGGAAAGCAAATATGCGGCTCGCGCAGTGTCGGCAAAGATCTACTAAAATTAATACCGAGCAAGCACACCGGTTAAGTTTAGAACGCCCGAGTTCACGAGAAAATAGAACGTATTTTTTATCCTAGAGCCACGAAATGATAATTTATCTTGTAGTACATGTTTTAAATATAAGGTAACAGCAATAACGATAGAAATAACGGTAAAAATAGAAGAACCCAACATTCGGAAATGCATATATTAATGCATACAATGCATATTAATGAACACAGAATAGAGCAATAATAATTTCTGGCGAGGTGAAATTATGTATTTATCGCCTTATAGCTTACCATTCAGATTTTTCATTTTGTTTATATAGGTACGCTATAATCTTGAAGCAGGTGAGAGAATTTGCTACACTCTATATGCGAAATTGATTGCAGGCCTTTTATTTCTTTCGCGGCATTACGCAACGAGACGCGACAATTATATATTGCTTATTTACTCTATTCTTATCGCTGTTGCTTCGCGTTGTGTCTAAAGCTTTACACTGTT
>NW_017304228.1:321771-330425 GCF_001594115.1 Trachymyrmex septentrionalis | reverse complement strand
ATATATATATATATATAATAATATATAAATATTATTTTTTACCAAAACGATAATTAGATTTGATACTATATCGTGACACCATATCGTCAAACTGTATAATGTCAAATATAATCATTGTTTTAGTATAAAATAATGATAAGATTGAATAAGAACAGTGGCAACTCACATTAAGTGAAATTTGCCCTTATAGATTTAATAGTGTACAATAAAATACAACACACGTTTACCATTCTGAAGTTAGGAAAGCGCATAATAATTGTACTACAAAAATATAGCATACGTAAGAACATACTGCTTCATAAACACGTTTTCTCATTGCAATGTTTACAATCCTTATAATGTAATAATTACAAAAAAATTATTACATTGATAAACTTTATAAAAGGGAAAGAAGAAAAAAGAAAATAAGTTCAGCAGTTGAAAGAACCAGCAAAAGAACGATCCTTATGCGAATCACAACAATGAATGATATCGAGCAATGAAATGTAACGAGTTGTTATTTGCGTGTAATGAGGAAAAGGGAGTCGGTGGTGACGCGTGGCTGTCTAGAAAATATCCATATACGGCGTCGAAAGCTGCCGTTCATTGCGCGAACCGTTTTACGCCCACGTGCCCTCTCGCGCGAGGCCATCAGAAAAGCATACACTCGCGCGCAGCACGCCCGCGATGGCGAAGAGCGACGGTAATAATTCTTTTTCGTCGAGCTAACATATATAGCACTACGATATGCGCGTAGGTATATCCATTCACATCACGGATCGCGACGTCGTACTACGCACCCACACGCTTGCTTTAATGTATCTGAAACTATCGCGTCGACTTTTCCCAATGACGGAAAAATCTGATGAACGAGAACGCACCTCGATTCTAGAGATAATATTAGATGTATAATAATTAGATAAGATGTTTGATGAATGAAGGATATCTCCATTGAATCCGTGATTAAAATGCACAATGACTATTACTTAATTAGTACAGTTTTTTCCATTTTTTCACTAGCACTAGTAGTATAACACTAGTAAATACAACAAGCGATTTATATGTAATTGACGTGTCTCTTTGATTCAATTTAACAGAAGACTTCAGACTAATTTTAAATACTAATTTTAAATATTTTATTAATTAAATAAGCTATCTGGCACGCGTGAGAACAGAAATTGGCGCCGATTGAGAAAAAATTATTAACATATTAATCTCATTTAAAAATTCTTTTTTAGTCCGTTACTAAAAAGTAATAAAAATATAGTAATTAAAGAGCTTTGAATATTCATTTCTAGCGTTATATAACGTAATTTTATGATAATTTTTAAATTGTACACAATGTCTCCACGTCCCTTTTGCTTGTATGCTTCAATACGTAGGAAGAGAAATCAGATAAAATAAAGTGAACGAATGAGGAAGAAGGAAATAAAGCAGGATAACGAGAAATTTAAGTATACCTCAAATCTCAAATTTATCATTTCGAATGAGCATAAATTTGAGAAAGAAAAAAAGAGAAAGATAGAAAGATAGGAGAGAAAAAAAGGAGTAATGAGGGAAAAAAGGAAGAGAGGGGAAGAAGACAATTTGAGTGTATGCTGGTAGATTATCAGCGGCAGCCCGCTGTGTTTTATGTACGAAAGAGACTCTTAACTTCTGGTTAAATGGTAGCATAAATGGCGGTGGTATGTAACAGGTGAGAAGGGCCCGCAAAGAGGCTGGTTTCCGATGTTACCTCTCGTAAAAATAAAGAAGCCGAATTCCAAAGCAGTGGTTGTCCACTCCACGCCCCTCTTGGCACGTATATATGATGTACCAGCGCGAGAACGCGCGTACGCACGACTGATGGATTTACACGCGCAATCTGCGGGACTCGTAATTGCACCTAATCCGTCCGATGCGCGCCTTCGTATTAACGATGACTTAATCGTCGCGGTGCGTTGAACAGACCGGTAGTGTGTCGCGTACGCTGCAAAATTTACGAAGCGTAACAGAGAAGAGAAAATATTACAGTATAGAAATTAATTTAGAAAAAGGAAAACAGTTATAGACAATGACTGCGTTTAACAGAAAAAAAAAAAAACAGTTTATAGGCACTTTGTATTTATTGGATTATATTTTTAAATCTGGAGAATAGTTCTGTCCTCAATTTAAATCTAAAAGTATAATCCACTTAGCGCAAAGCACTCATTAATCTTTTTCTACTGAATATAGCCATTAGTTAGTAATTAAAATACGTTACTAGTAAATGTATTCCTTAAATATCGAGTAATTGCTTAATCTCAGATATCATAATCGGAAATTCATAAGTAACGTGAAAGTTTTTTACGTAGACCTTCAATCGACACGAGTCAAATTGCCTGTTATATCTTGAATATTCAATACGACGTGATTTATGGAAGCATAGAGAAGCGAGAAGAGATGACCGAGGCTCGTCGGTCAAAAATAATTCTTTGTGAGAACCACCAAAAAATCTGACACTTCGGGAGATCTTTTCGCCCTGAAAATGCTCTGATCCTCATGGCGGACTCCTTCCTGTTCTACACGGAATGCCGTGCCATAAATGACTATCCGTGTCATTAGTATTCCAGTGAAGGATCGTCTCTCGCGGTGCGTTTATGGGATCGTGAAACGGGGATCGCAATCACAACGGCGGCAAGGACGGGTTCTCTGCCTCGTTAACAAGTGAGGAGCAGTCCTGAAAGTGAGAAAGGGAATTTTGGAGCAAGTGAGGAAATGCATTAGGCGTGCACCACTGTATTAGATTGCCATTTAAGGGATGTAAAAGTAACTCACGTTTCTCCAAGATTTCCGAAGAAATTGATAGAGCTTCTAGCTCGTGCCGGTTCAAACAGATCGTATAGGACTCCCATAACACTCGTGGATCTTTCGGTTCAACAATCCGATCGAAAAGTGTTGACTTTGCATTTTTACCTGAGAACGATGCGCGGTCGAGCGAGAGAAAACGAGTTTGCGATAAAGCTGGTGAATCCGAATTTCGTCTCCACGCCCCTCATTTATCTCGCAATGCACTTAATGGAATCGAGAGAAAACGGCGAGAATCGCCATCGAAAACAGGTGAAATTAATAAGAATAAAAAGAAACCGAGGGATGTTTCTGGACGCTGGCGGAGCCAGATGATAACGAATGAGAGGTCTTCCTTCCAGTTACTCTCGTACTCTCCTGCGTGATATCTTGATTCCCCTTCGCCCTACGACGCCTGAATACACTTGTTTCGTCGGATCTCTTTTACACACTTCCTATCTACGTTTCCTCCGCACCTGTTTCTCTCTTTTTTTCTCCTCCTTCTTTCTTCGTTCTCCCGATACGCGCAAGTCTTACTCCAAGCTCGGACAGACTACAAAAGCAAACCGTTTAAGAAAAATGGATTTAAAATCCTTCTTCACGTATGTGTGAATTAAATTTCGCGATTAAATCGTCATTCCTTCCCTTCTTATTCTCTTCCGTATTATGTTTCTAGAATATGTAGAGAAACAGGATCCAAGATTTAGAGAAATATTCATTAGCCCGGATCTACAAGATTTTTAAGCCCTAAGCCATAAGGAATGGATGAATCACATTTAAATTATTCTCCTCGCATTCGACTATAATTGGTTTTCTTACGGCTTAAAGCTTAAAACACCCATTGTAGATCCGGATTTATCTGTTCTAATTTTAAGACTCTCTTAAGTAATTTCTTAAGATACTAATAAAAATTCTGATTGGCTTATGATATCTTAAAACTGTACTTAAGACAATCTCAAATATAAGAATCGAATACCGGTCTCAGACCCGATTTCACCAATGTAAAATTAATCTTAGTTCAATTTACTCTTTTATCCTTTTCTAATTGTCCGAATTTCTAATTTCAGCATTTCTAATTCTGAGAGTTAGAAGAAGATAAATAGATAAAAGTTAAACCGAGATTGAAGTCAATCATCAAGTTTTACATTGGTGAAACCAGGTCTTATAGAAGAAGACTAAACAATACGTGCGAATGAAGTTAATTCGACGCGGAAGAAAACGCTCTCAGGGCCCGTCTCTCCCAACCGTATCTCTTCCACACTTCTATTCGCTTCTTTTCTCTTTCTCCCTCCGAGGTTGCGCACCTCCGTCTCGCATGTACACAGTGCAAATAGAACGAGCGTGTGTACCCACTCGAAATACCGAGAGTGTAATGCAACGCGGACGGGAAGATCCGGATCTGATGTCCGGGCTGTATAATTTTCTCTCGTGGAAACGGAAATCTCCGAGCGTGGTGATCCGGTGTTGGTGCTCCCTTTCCGAACACGGAGCGATCAAAACGATCGGACGCGAGCGGTTCCGAGCGGAGGACCGACCGGGTTCACGATCGCACGATCGATCGATCCGCACCGGGGTCGAGATCATCCGTCTAGAGAAAGAAAGAGAGAGAGAAAGAGGAAAGAGGGAGATTCAGAGAAAGAGAAAGAAAGAGAGAGAGAAAGAGAGAGAGAGAGAGAGAGAGAGAGAGAGAGAAAGAGAGAAGTGGCGTGCTTACCCTTTTTCTCAATCCGGTCGCACGTCGACCAAAGTCGACGCCGAAAGAGAGGATACCCTCGCACCCCGCGCGTCGCTCGTCGACTCACGAGATGTAATTCGGGATGGATGCACCACAGACTACAGAGACGTGGTCGGTACAAACCCGCGTGCTCCTTTGTGGAGTATTCCTCTTTCACGGGACGTTACTTCCCCGCTTCCTCCACGTGCGCGACGACTCGGTTCACCCTCGTCTATTTCATGTTCGCACAGTTGACGTGAATTCAACGAACATGACGCCGAGGTAGCGAACGAAAACGCATCGGCAAAACGGAACGGGACGCGCTTGACGACGAAACGGACGAGACCGAGACCACGCTTACCGCTCTTAGCGGCTGCTGCTTGGCGTTCACCGGCGGCGACACTGGAATGCAGACCGACAGGTTTTGAACCGCGGCGGCGGACTCCACTCGTGGTGGTGGGATCAGGGATGCCGCCGCGGCAACGGCGGCGTGATGGTGGTGGTAATAGTGACGACACAGCCAGCCGGGCCAACCTGGGCCGGCTCGGCCGTCGCGCCACGCGTCACAATCAGCCGCAATGCTGCGACTTGCGTTCGATTTGGACACTTTCAGAACTTTCGGTACTTCTATGTTTGTTTTATGTTTGTCTAACAAACGATGAAGACAGAATGATGATTATGAGTGCATCATTTATCCTTGTTGTTCACCGAATGTTAAACAAGGATAAATGATGCATTGTGCACATCATGCGTAAAACGGAATGCCACCCTATATAAGTACTCAAAGCATGTGCTGATCGCAGCTGATACAGGGTCCGTTCCTCGTATAAGCTGCATCATGTTCACTACACTTCTTGAATTTGAAATGAAACAGACACACTATTAGATGTTGAAGAGAAAAAAGAAAAGAGATGGAAGAGTTCTTCAAACTTATGAACTTTCGGAGTCGCGCGGGGTTCCGTTGCACTTTCTACACCTCTTCGAGAGCGAGATAGAGACATACGCGGCGTTCGTGAGAAAAAGAGACAGATATAATTGAGTACAGTCGCCGTTTGAAAACTAGGGCTTTTTTAATCTCGTTCAGATTGGTACTTGCTGTCACGTGACGCGGCGCGCGCGCTTGATTTAGCGATGTACGTGGATTTAATAATAAATTAAAAATTAATAAAAGATAATTTGCTGCAAAAATGTAAAAAAATCGATGTACATGAGATTGATGAAAAAGTTACGTAATAAATTTATAGATATATGCGCAATTATTACATGCAATAATTGGAACAAGCTTGGTTTACTTGCGGTTTTATATATATATATATATATATATATATATATACATATATACACAGCAATATTTTCAGATTTATTTACAACATGTGACGCTTATCAGCGATTGTTAACTTTGAATAGTTTGAAGTCAGGAACGAATTACGTTTCAGAATGCAATTTAAAATTCGAAAAGCCAAGTGACGATGTATAATATTTAACAATTCGATAAAATACATATATAGTTATGTATAAAGTTGTTATCCTGAAATCTCTCTACATTAAATAAAAAAATGTTCTACCTATATTTTTTATTATCAGATATGTGTGTGATTGAATTATGAAACTCATTTCGATTAATACTTCTCTGACATTAAATAAGAATTTATTATTATTTAAGTATTTTTTTCCTTATATAGTCGAAATGACGAATTTTTTTATTATGATATTAAAATATGACAATTTGAGTTAATTTGTTGATAAAAAGTATTTATCAATATAAATTAGAATATCATTCGCTTGCAATCATTTTTTTTTTCCGTCCAACTCAAGTTTTTTTTACTGTTCTAAGCTTTCAAAAAATGTAGAAAAATTCAGAGTTATATCGCTGTTACACTACCAAACACTTTTTTAACAAGATATTTTAACAGAAAGACTCGAACTTTACCCTCCTTTATTTCAAAGAAATTTAAGAGTGAAATTTTGCTTGTATAAATCAAGACTTATATTGCAAGCGTAGTGTTAAGTTTATAATTTTTATTTAACTTATTTTTTAATCTTTTTTTAGTTTTAAAAATTAAAAAAAATATAAAGAATAAATTAATTGAACTGAGATTAAAGTTAATCCACATATTTAATAAAAATAGATATTAATATGAGTTTAAAGTTACAAAATCATCTTCTGTTATAAGAATTATTAAATGAGATATATATATATATATATACGGCCTTGATCTTGAATATATCATTCGCAGAAAGCTTTTACTTTCACGATCGAGCCTATAATGTTATGACAACCGAAGCTGCATTAAATAAGCAATCTCCGATTACTCAACTTTTTTCATTTCTCTTTTTCTCTTTTTCTCGATTTGAAGGCCAACATCCAATGTCAATTAAATAATAATGTCTCTATATTATCTCTAGTATAAAATGTAATAATAATATCTAATAGGTAATATTAGTTTTTTTTACAAATTTAAACTAATTGTCGAATCTTTCCATCTTTCTTCTTTTCTTCTCTATTATATTTAATTATCCGACTCATATTATGAGAAAATATAACTCAATACATATATATATATAATACATATACAAAAATTACGTATATACAAAGAACAGATTTTTTTTATCATTGAAAAGAGTGCAGTTGAGACATTGAAGACAACCCAGGACAATTATCTCCTTTTTTATTTAACCGCCTCGTAAAAGGGTAGCATATCATTATAATTAAGTCACGAGTTCGTTATCGTCATACCACCACCGACAAGCTATGTATCTCATTACTGAATTATCAATATCATATTTATCTACTTCATTACATCGATAAAATACTATCAAAGACCTGGGCAAATTTTCTTCACAGAAAAAGCCCGATAGAGGCCTTTTCCTTATAATGCTATAATTATCTTATTACCACAAAATTACAATTTTTTTCTCATACAGTTATATCATTTTTAATTTCGTCGGTGTCATTACTTATCTAACTTATCTAACTGGCCGCGCTGACATATCTACAGATTCTACAGTCGTCGACATTAGTTTCGAGTTTCGCACTGTCGCGTCGCGACATCCAACGTTTCATTCCAGGCATTCCCAATTGTTGTCTTTCAGTTTGATTCGCGGCTATGGTTCGTGATTCCGTGGTTCCGTATTCCGCTGCTACTGTCATAGTAAAGATCCGATGATTTCCGAATTCGTCACCATCTGTGACCGCTAGTGACAGCCTGTATCCGATTATGGAATGACAGTGTCGACGGCATAATTGCATAATCACCTGAGTTGTCTTAACGACGGCAGCAAGGAGAAAGTTCTGTCGCAACATTCTATCAATTGCTTTACGTCAGGTATGCAAGGAATTGACTGCAGACTTTTCTCAGCTGATTTGAGCTTGTAATGATCGAGGATAAATATAGTCCAAGTAAACGTCCAGTCTTTTATCACTCATTCGATACAGAAAATAATATATTGAGTTAAATTAGAATCAAGATTGTTTCCTTATGGAAATCTCAAATTAATCTTTAGTTGACGTTACAGCGTTGCTCTTCTGCTACCAGATGTCATGATGAAGAGGTCATTAATTCTCTGAGGCATCATCTCTGAGGATTTATCAAAGATGTCAGAACCTATAGAGAATCAGGTGGAACAGTGCGACATAGTCTTGCCGAGACAAGGTCTGTTATATCAGACAGATGCATTGAATTACATACTCTGTAAGCCGAAGTTGATCCCGTTGAAATCAGTCACGTTGGAGAAACTCGAGAAGATGCAGAAAGACGCGGAGATCAAAGTTAAAGAGTCGCAAGAGGCAGAGGATAGTCTCAATGCAAGTGCATAAGCATTCAGCAGTGTCTAGAGATCTATAGAATTCGTTGGATATCACTGTTGCACCAGATATTAAAGACAAGATGGTACTTGGTGCTTTCCTAACAGAGATCATAGTGGCGTTCCTGCTGGCTGGAACTCTACTGTTCAAATATGGAAACGTGTTTCGGCATCACATTGCAGTTACTATTTCCGTGTTGATAGCGTGGTACTTTTCTCTACTAATAATCTTTATATTACCATTGGATGTCTCTTCGGTAATTACCTGTTTAGCACATGATCTTGTTCTAATTATTAGGTATTTTTCATTTAGATTCAATTCGACATAGGTAGGTATTGTTCTGCCTTTATA
>NW_017304228.1:317737-321671 GCF_001594115.1 Trachymyrmex septentrionalis | reverse complement strand
CACATGATCTTGTTCTAATTATTAGGTATTTTTCATTTAGATTCAATTTGACATAGGTAGGTATTGTTCTGCCTTTATACATGAATACTCGGGAAGAATAATGTTGATTTTGTTTGTGTCGATTTTTACTAAATGAAAAGTACTAATTTTTGATTATATATTTTTCTGTTTTACTTTATAGAAGAGTAAAATAAATAAAAGAATATTTTTGTTTACAGACCGTATTTAGACAATGCGTAGAACAGAATATACACAACAGCACTAAAGATCCCAATAACACAACTTCTGCACCATTTATCATGTGTAAAGAGCCTTGGCCTAATGTGCCAGAGAATGTATTTCCAAATTTATGGAGGATAGTTTATTGGACATCACAATGCCTGACATGGTTGATACTCCCGTTGATGCAGTCTTACATAAAAGCAGGAGATTTTACCATACGCGGGAAGTTAAAATCCGCTTTAATAGATAACGCTATATATTATGGTAGTTATTTGTTCATATGTGGTATACTCTTGATCTATATTGCGCTAAAGCCTGGCTTAGATCTCGATGGGTGAGTTATATTAAAGTGAATATCCGTTTTGCGTTCACATCTGCGTTCCACTAAACTTTGTACATTCTAATGAGTTTTCATACTTATATGGACACACTTGTTTGAATAATTTACATATGATTTTTAGTGAGTTTTAATTACTTGTTAGAATTTCAGTATGTTAATTTGATTATGTTTATTTTTTCATAAGAAGTCTCTTTTTATCTTTTTTATCAATTAGAATTTTTTCCAAGAGATGTGAAACACATTTGACTGTTTAATTGTATGTGAATAATGTCGAGTTCTACATCAAGACTCATCCGAGCTGTTATTATAAGGAATATGCGAGCATTTTCGATAATTAATTTTGTACAGTATTTTTGTGATAAGTTAATGTCTGAAGAGGGCTCAATCCGAAACTTGTAATATTTGAATTTAAACTGAGTTTTTTATTATTTTTTTCAATTTTACTTTTTTTTATTTGTAATTTATTCTTTTTAATTGTGTGACAATTTAAAAAATGTGTTTGACTCTTACTTTGCCCTTTATTTATTGTTATTTATTTTGTACAGGAAGAGTCCTTCTATCTGTTAAATAAAGTGAAGTTATAATATAAGTCAAATGTAAGTCTTAAAATGTTACTAATGCATATAGAAATAAACAATTAGGTGTACTATTTTATAGGCAAAAATTGAAAGCCATAGCATCATCTGCGTCCAATACATGGGGTTTATTCTTATTGGTCTTATTGCTCGGTTATGCTCTTGTAGAAGTACCTCGAGGATTATGGAACGCCAGCAAGCCTGGATATACTTTAAACTATAGCTATTTCAAGGTAGCGAAATTAAGTTTAGACAAGTGCGAAGCGGAAGAGACGGTGGACGACATCCTTGAGGTACAAAATAAAGATGTTAATATATTACGTTTATAAGAATTGAAAACTATAATGAATAACAAATGCCATTTAGTCGTTACAAGTAGCAACGATATCCATTGGGCCTGGCCATCCATTCCATTGCAATCTGGAAACGATCTTTCAAAAGATACCCGCAGAATTGAAGGATAGAATGAACAGAAGGCAATTGCCCGATGATACTCCAACGGATACACCTACTGAAAAAGCTCTAATTCGTCTGCATAGACAGGTTTATTAACAGTATATATGTATATATAATGACGTGTTTGCATTTCTACATCGCTATTATTTCTGTTTCAGACTATAAAAGCGTTGCAGACTTTACAACGCATAGAAACTCAATGGGGCATTTTAGTGGATAAAATATTTTATTTGGAAGATGTAGCGAAGAATCAAGTGAGTCACGATAGAAGATTTAAACAGGCTTTTTCTACGCATCGTTCGCTTCCGTTTCGTATTATTTATAATCCTGTTGTTGGTAAGTAACATCTCGTTTTGCTTTGCATTTTATTCTGCTGTTAATATCACATAATGTTCGTTTAACAATTTAATTTTTGTAGTTTTCTATTCTGTAATTTTGTCACTTAAATTTCAGAATGGTATTGGAAATGTATTGTGAAGGATTACGTTTTAAAAGCAGCCGCTATTTGCGCCGGCTGTTTATCAGTGGCTGTGGTATGGTCAGAAGTAACATTCTTTAACAAGTCTCCTGTGTTATCTTTATTCGCTCAATTTCTGAATTTAGCAAAGAGAAATTATGATTACTTTACTATAGAGGTAAAGATTTGCGTTTTATTATTTCACACAGTATATATTTTTATTTACATTATGTTTCTACTCAATTATTAGGTATTGTCCACATTAATCATTGCATATCTTTGCTATTGCGCCTATTCGACCGTCTTGAAGATACGAGTATTAAATCTTTATTATTTGGCACCCCATCATCAAACGAATGAGTACAGCCTTATATTCAGTGGTATGATGCTGTGTCGCTTAACCCCGCCAATGTGTCTTAATTTCCTGGGACTTATTCACATGGATTCACATATTATCAAAACTCATATCCTGGAAACGCATTATACACAAGTAATATTATTTAAATTATCTGTAAATTTTTTAAAATTGATTTCTATCTTTATTGTTTCTTCATTGTTTCTTTTTTTTGTCAGGTGATGGGTCATATGGACGTTATTTCTATAATATCCGATGGATTTAATGTATACTTTCCAATGGCAATTTTAGCATTTTGCTTAGCTACGTACTTTAGCATAGGCAGTCGATTGCTTTCCATGCTAGGCTTTCAGCAATTCCTTGACGATGACGAATTTACGACAGATCTCGTAGATGAAGGGAGAGAACTTATAAAAAGAGGTATTGATAAATTATATATTATTAATTGCACTCTTAACGCAATGTATATGTTTAAAATAGTCTTTACAATTTGACTTTGTGTTAATATCTAACAATGTTGAAGAAATAAATATTGAGATAAGAGAAAAAAATAGCGTATTTTTTTCTTGTTGTAGAGAGACGTAAACGGCAAAGAGCGGAGGATTCTATGTATAGACGACGCGAAATGCAGGAAAGATTTAATATTTCGGTGGGTACGCGTTACAGGACGTCTCGACAAAGTACAGATACTGGTATGTATAAAAAATACGGTATGAAAAATAAATGATACCGTATATGGATTATATAAGTAACTTATCATTGACAATTCTTCAGTACGGCCATTAAAACGAGACGAGTCAGTCGAATCCGCGAGGGCGGGTCTGTTACACGATTTCGACCCTACGGAATATTACATCGGTATGACATTTGGTGGAGACAGTTATGGTGCAAATCGGTGCGATATGGAAAATCAAGGTGATATTGATTCATTCGAGCCGAGTAACACGAGGGCATTCTCTACGAGTACAAGTCGCGTAGGTCCTCCACCCAGAGGGCTGTTCGATGATATTTAAAAGGAATAACCGTATTTTTGTAAATACGGTTTAGGTGCTAGTGTAGAACCCGTCAATTGGCTTTTAAGGATTTACACGATATTTATATTGAGCAATATGACGTCGATAAGAAGCAGCATAATGAATCTTATTAAACGTGAAGTAAGGCTTAAATGCCTGTAGCATTTTGAATTTGATTACTACGTAGGAGCACGAACTAAAGTAAAGTTGTATCAGATATATTTATAATTTATTATATATAAACAAATTTAATTAAGAATGAAAGACGCGCAGATCTTGCTTAAAACAAAAACTCGTTCTTTTTTTAAATAAAATTGTGATTACGGCAGATAGAATCAGTGATAATGCAATGAATGTTCGACTTAATATTAATATGTATATTATGTTTATTAGGACAAATATTTTTATTCTTCGACTATTATTTTAAGTTTTGTATAGTTCGACTTATGTTGGGGCTAATAAATAATTTATACGATTTTTGAACTATATGTACCTGAAATAATTATTCATTAATAT
>NW_017304228.1:312295-317695 GCF_001594115.1 Trachymyrmex septentrionalis | reverse complement strand
ATATATATATATATATATATATAAAGTTACAAAAAACTTCCGTTGTTTGTTTCAAAAATTTAATTTGTCTAGTCATTTTAATTCTATTTGTATTGTGAATAGTTTATAAAGTTTTGGAATGATGAATGGATAGAAATGATATAAAAAGATCGACTGAGTGTGACCAACAGGAAAATTTAATAATAAGTCAGTATATAACAATAATAATAAAACGCATTAATTTCCAATGTAAATATTCACAAATAATTTAAAAATTAAAATATGGGAATTTATATTATGAAGGCATTTCAAAATAAATATAAGAATGAAACTTCTAGTGCTAGTTAGAAGTTTTGTCAATTGTTTTATTACAAAATTTGTATCTCCCATACTTTTTGCGATCCAAATATATATATTTACAATTTAAGATATATCACTCAAAAAAAAATATTCTGCCGATAAGCGGGGAATTCCCAGGGAATTAATCAGGTGCGTGTATTTATAACATTCATCTATAAAAATGAGGACACATGAGCTATGATCAAAAATAAATTCCTCTATAAAAATTCTAATTATAATAACTCAAACAGCCTTTTGAAATAAGAGGATATACAAAATACTAGTGATACACTTATTTGTTAGAAGAAGTTTGTCATTTACGTGCTACTGTAATGTATGTCAGTACATATAAGACATTCTTCTTCTAGTATTGAGAGAATTGAAATCCTAAATCCAGTACTTTATCGTTATATTAAATTCCTTTACTTTGTAGAGTATCCTCTTGAGGTCTTATATAAATGAAAAATCCTCTAACATTAACACAGAACCGCTAAATGACAAAATATTTTTTTTGGGTGATCCATGAGATTCATCCGAAAATTTCGAAATTTCTAATGGCTTTGTTTCTTGACAAAAATGTACTAAAACATATCAATTTTTATTCATGAATCTTATTTCGATGAGTATTTATATAAATAAGACGTCACTAAAATCAATTCCTGCATTTCTAGTATCGTGAAGGAAATTAACAATAGGAACTATTAAATATTTGATATATTAATAGACAACACCTAAAAGGAATTAAACCTTCGAACTTTTGAGATTAGTTCAAGCACGTGTCTCGAATAACATTTTTTTTTTATAAATCTCAATGACGCTATTTAAAACGATTATATCGCTCTCTAAAGTTTAAAGATATATAAATATATATAATATATTTATGAATTATATGCAAGCTTGTTAAAATATTGTATGTCTGTTACGCGTGTAATTTGATAGAGATAAAAACGATTCGCTCATAGTGATGCAGATTTAACAATTTGTATATCACAAAACAATTTCTTGTCATTAATTAATTGACGAAATACCCCATTGATAATAGATATAAAATATATACATATATAACGCCGAAATATAAATCATGCATATATGCAATTTTGAGCATAATTTCCGTTAAACATTTTGGCGACAACACTTCGTAACAAATGTAACGTAAAATTAATGACAATAAATGTATCACGTAACATTCGAATGTGATTAAATTTTCCTAAATATCTTACCATAACAATCAGCCGCTCTAAGTAAAATAAACGATGTAAAATGTAATGCTCGTAAGAATAAGAAATGATAATGCGTAGATTATTATTATTTTAATAATTTTTGTGCATTCTGACTGCGAAATCTTATTCTTGGTATTTTCTCGACGTTCAGAATCCGCCGATTCCGGCATTAGCAGTAACGGTTCCAACAGCAACAAGCTCGATCTATTTCTCCGGTATTCAGTGTGGTCACCCTTCGATCGGTGTACCTGATAAATCGGCGGATCTTCTGAATCGTTGTGACTAATGTGTTTCGTGCTGCTTATTATAGTGCCATAATCATGATAAAACATCATGGGTGTGCAACCAGCTCTCGATGTTCTCACGTGATAGCTATTTATGCAGCGATGATACAAGTGAGTATTTACTATAAGATTGCAACAAGTGCGGTTTACAACATAGATGCTCGGCTTCAACAGCGATTGCAGATCGAAGATGTCAGGCCAGCAATGAAAATAGAATATACCCGCGACGTTAGTCTTTGTGTAATTATAAACTAGCATATAATCTCGATTTTGATCATATTGCGAGCAGAAAATATCCTCGGAATCCTCGTGCGGATACTTGAAGCATGAAACGTCATTATACTGACATAAAACTACTTCTATGGCGAGCAACGACTCTTTCGTATATATCAAACGATCGGTGTATACTGGACTGCTCTTTGTTCTCGCGCACTTCCTGCAAATTGTATGTCGCGGCAAGAAAAGCGGATCTATCAAGATCTTCGCCATAGCGGGACTATATTTCTCGTAATAATCTTAAATGTCGTGTTCATATAAATTATTACGTGGCTGCTTAATCGCTTTAACTTTTTCGTAAACATGATCAACATTCGATAAGTCTCGAATAGTAGCTTCGTGGTTTTCAATCACCTGTTGTCGATTGTAGTTTTCAGCTTTCCGTTGATTATTAAGATATATCTCATCTCTCATATTTAATGAAATCTTTGTTAAATCGGACGAGCTACCAAAATTTGCGCCATCATGTTTTCTATCAATCGCAGAGATCGATCCTTCCTCGACGGCAATATCGTTTTTTATGAATGTATTATCAGTAGCGACTACAGATTTGTAGATTTGCGTGTTCGTTACACCTGCATGCGGGATATGATATGCGTGTGTTTCTGGTGTGTGCAGTGTCATTATTGCTTCAGTGGAAAAGCTTACATTCGTGTCATCTGCTTTGTTCCTGGTGTCATTCCTACGTCTCGCTTCTAATTTTAATTGCTCTAGGTGCAGTTGATAGTGATGAACACACGCAAAGTTATATCAATTCTTGGATCTCATTCGCTTGGATCCCAATTCCTGTTTGATCTTTTGTAAATCGTAGAGTACCTGAATCCCAAACAAACAGGCATTAAATAATGATATTGTAAACTCATAAATGGTACTAATGCGCAACAAATACTGTGACAAATATCAGAAAAAAAATACCATACGAAGTTCGCTTCAAGCACAAACCTCTAATATAGCTGAAGCACTCCAAGCTTGAGTGCGACAACTATCTGAGCAGTAACTTCCGTCCTTGTTGGTAAGCTCAGGAAGGCCTCTCCAATGGTTGGTAGACACTTCGATAAAATGCCGAGAAATAATGGCTTCAGTCGATTCGATCACATGGTGTAATTCGTTTTCATCATCGATTAATAGCGCAAAGTATAAACGCGCTCGTAGGAAATATCCTATCGGCCAGATCCATTCCTGGAAAGATTGGAAAAAATGTTAAAATAGATGTTTAAGAATATATTGCATGAATGTTAAATCTCTCAATCTTTACATATTTCAAGACGAATATGCGATTGTGATAAAGAATATATTTACAGGCCCTTGATGATAATTCCATCCATGTGCTGTTTTAGCATCGGTACCATCATTGGAATTGTCATAATATCCATTATATGCCCAATCCGCAGGATCTAACGTCTTCATTCCAAGCGGGCCAAGTAGTATCTCCTCCGCTTTTTTCAGCGCTGTCCAGGCATGATGAGGATTAAACAGTTCCGGAGCCTATTTGATGAATCATTATGAATTATGATTATATATATAGATTTGTGGTAATATAAAATACTTTTTTTCTATTTTATACACTTCGCAGAATATTTTTAAACATTGATAATAACACTCACAACGACCATCGCAACGGAAAAGTTAGGCCGCAACTGGTAATCTGCCCATTCTTGCGTTGCTCCGTGACTGTCCTTGAATATACCTCGTCGATGGATCAAATTAGGTTTCGACTCGCTCTGTGACGGAATCTCATTTACGTAAAAGTACTTTTCGAAATTTGTTTGAATTCTATCGGCCCATTGCTTATAACTCCAAGTTATTGTTTGACCTATAGTTTATGTATAATTATAATTAGAAAAAAATATAAATAATGTTTAAACGTTAGTGTTCTAGGTATCCTTACCATCGCGACTTTTACGTTGAACACTGCTGTATGGGAAAAGATTCTGTTTGTACAATTCGGCCAGAAAACTGAGAATGCATTTGCTCAGCCCAACTATCTCTACGGCGGAACCGTCTCTGGGGGTAGCCGGTTTGCCTTTGTTACCAGCTTTTTCAGAAGATCCCATCTTGTCCATCCAGGTACCGCAATTAGCATCGTTGCCACCGAATACGAAACCTGTTTCGGGATGAACACCGATCTGATTGTTGAATCCGCGATCGGTCATGTGCTCATCGATCTGTTTCCCAGCGTTTCTCTCTCTGAAGCAGAGACCTTGAAAATGTACTGTGAGAGCTTCCTGAATTACTTCATACAATGGTTGATCCTGAAACCATTTTTACATGTCACATAACGTGCAATTTTTAATTAAAATTATTTATATTGAATTATAATTGAAGTTGCGGCTGTTTTTTTATAACATACATATTGTCCTGCCTCCAAAGCTGGTGAATCATCAGTCGGGAACAATCTTGAAATTTTATCGGATAAAATATCCAAACCGTTCGGCGCTTCCTCGATGTAACATTTTATCGTATAGAGCCACCACCATAAAGCATCGCGGCAATTGTATCTATTTATAAGAATGAGATCGATGATAAGGCTTAAATCAAAACTTCCTAAAATATTATCCTAAAAATGTTCTAAGAAAGTATATTATACCTCGCATTACTTCCTTTATCGAGCAGATTAGGTATCAGGCCATGTCGTAAAGTACCGGCAAATCCAAGAATTATGAATCTTGCTTCGACATGCCTGTCAGTCAAAAGTAACAGCCCTCTCATAGCAATGAAAGTATCTCTACCCCAATTTCTTGTGTAACCCGTTGTAAAATGCGGTAAGCCTGCCGATAACGTTAAACACATTTGCTCTGCCACTCCGTCGTGAATTTTAATTTTTGGCTTAGGTGGACTAAGATCCGGCGATAAATTTGACAATTGTGATGACCTTACTATACCACCCATTTGTATCGAAACCAAACTCAGTAATTTAACAAATGTAGTTCCGTTCTTAACAAAGCTGGAATAAAAATATTAAACAAGTAACATATGATTAATTTTTTTGTTATAGATTTTATTCTTTTCGAAATATTAATTAGAAAACTTCTAAGCTTGATATTCTAATAAATTTCGATTTCAATGCTTACTCTGACATTAAACTGTTGCAGTGATCTAAAATAATTCTATAAACGTTCACAATTATAACGTCAAAGTAACTCGGCACAAGATATCTCGGGATTACTTTGAACGGTTCTGCCGCTTGTTCAAGCCAAATTCCAAGAGATTTAGTGTCGTCGTCCTCTTTTAGACGTTGCCACATGTAATCTAATAATTTTTTAATTACCATTTTTATCACATATCGTCAATATCACAATATA
>NW_017304228.1:295645-312195 GCF_001594115.1 Trachymyrmex septentrionalis | reverse complement strand
CGTCCTCTTTTAGACGTTGCCACATGTAATCTAATAATTTTTTAATTATCATTTTTATCACATATCGTCAATATCACAATTATTTCGGAAATGGTTTCTGGTATATTACCTATTAACCAATTACCCTGTCTAAGATTGACACACAAGGGATGGCCTAAATCGTTATTTGGACGAATATCAGCCAGTAAAGATATAATACCTAAATTGAAAATGCTCATTAGCTGAGGCACTTATTAAATAGCAATAAGATACAAATAAAACTCGTGCCAATATATTAATGTACGAGTTATAATTAAGAAAATATGAAATGTTATTCTTCATAAATATATTCTTCATATTCAATTAAGTATTACCTTGCAGTCCAGCATATACAAGAGGACCATATCCCGGTACATTATATACCCCAAATTTATCCTGAGTTTCCTCTCGTTCTTCTTGATCACATCTATATAACGTTTTATTTAAATCTGAGAAATCCATGCCGGAAATTATATTATGTAATTCTGATTTTTCATTTGAAATAATCTGTGAGATAGTATTTTGGAGTTTCGTTAAAGCAGGTACTATATTCGCGTGAAGAGCCACACTGAAATTAAATTCATACATAAGAAAGTTAAGGAATATTGAGGTTTTGAGGACAGAAAGTTGTTGTTTGTACCGTATAGCTATAACAGAACCGGGTTGGAAGTTTACGAAATTAAGCTGCGTGATTTTAGGATCGCCGGAATCGACCTTCTCGATCATCGTGGAGTCGCAACACTGTATGTGTTGTTTAAGGCTCAATGAATATTCGGACAATCCATTTATGATATTTTCGTCCATTGTATATTTCTCAGGCAAAAGGAAAAGTGATTTACCATTTCTATAATGCGATTTATCGAACATAAATATGTAAATCTTCCTTTTAAAGAAAATAAAATTTACGGCTTACTTGGCATCAATGTGCGAAAGTGACGCTTCTAAAATAATTTCTTCCACTATACCCTCCACTCTTAGTGGTCTTACGTGCTTTCTCAGATCATGAGCGTTAGAGTCCGGGTGTTTAAAGGCTGTGAATGCAACCAAGACTACACTTTCGTGAGTAGTCGGTGAGTGTCTTGTTACGGCCACTATATCAGTATCCATTTGATCGACAAACACCTAAGAATCAGAAAATAAATTTTTAGTTACATACATTGACTTTCTAACACACACAAACCGCGAGCAATTGATATATACTTGTGGAAATTTTTGTTGACCAAGCATGTAATGTAAATCGTTCAATGCCTTTTTAGCTGCAATTATACCAGTTTTCGAATTAATAAACTTAACGTTGTTTGTCAAATCGTCGTCTATCCATGAAGTGTACTGCCTTTTCTCGTCTACTACGTGTATCTGAAGAAAATAAAATCTCAGAAAATCTTATTAAATATATAGAATTTTATGAGTATAAAATGAGTATAAAAATATAAAAATTTGAGTTTGTACTAAGAACTTACGTGATGAGGCACTAATTCGTCGTATCCGCGATTACTACCGCTAGCACAGCACGCCATCGATACGAGTGCTGCGCTCGGGAGTAGATCAAAAATACTTCGTTTCTCTACTGGACTAGGATTATCGTGAGTCACATCCATGAACAGAGCGTGAGCTATGCTTGGCACTAACGGCCGTGTTCGTGGCTGCAGGAATGCTCCAACTGGCTCTCCTCCGTATCGATATACTAATCTCCCTTGTTCATGGCTATCCCAAGCAGACATAGCTTCTACAATATAACAGTTTTGATGTATATCTTTATTTACGACATGTTCTTTTTTTTATTAACTGTATTTTAACAATATTAAGTAAATAATAGTTTTTGAAAAGTTTGACAACCTCTTATTAAAGATGTGATGCCAAGACGATTCACAAAGATGTTGTCTTTTTGATCGGAGTTGGTAAACAATTCTGCGACAACATACAGATCTGGACGAATTCGTCGTGCAGCGTCAAGCATATACTGCAAATAGAGAATCGTGCTATTAAATAAACCCTGCTGCATTAAGATTGTTTAGAATTGTGATATACCTCAGCGACGGGGATCGGTGTGGAATGGCAATTGTCTAATCGAATACCATCGAATATCTGCGCCGTTTGTTCTACATAGGACACCATATGCTGCCATAAGAAAGGACAATCTTCTGGTTTCTGCCCATATCTACAACAATCATTTATTAATTATTAATAGCATATATATTTTAAATTATCTGCATATGTACTTTCTACTAATATAATTCATTAAAAATTTAACGTTTATCTAATATTTTTACCTGAGTTTTACGCTGTCTCCCCAAGCGATGAGTTCTCTTCGAATGTACACATTAGAATCAGGCTCCGCGAAATTCTTCAAGGGATCGCTATTCATGACCCATCCATTGTGAGCCATAAGATAACATCCATTATCTGAATACATTATGCTTTCTCTTTCCATTAAAGATTTAGGTGCCCCGTAATCGGTAAAGTATCTATGGTATATAAATTTATTATATCAAGAGTCATATTTAGACATTATAACGTAACGTTGTAATGTTTACAAATTTAAATAAAATTACCTGGGAACGAGAGGATTTTTCTCATTAATTTCCTTAATTTGTGGACCATCAGATTGCACTCTAAAATATCTCATGCCAGCAATACTATTTTCAATAGCAGCATTTAGATGGTTTTGCACATTGTTGATAATAACTTCATTGAGTTCTTGTAATTTATTTTTCAAGTCCTCTGCACATCGTTTCAGACGAGTTTCTTCATCAAAACAATCAACTCTACGTAAAGTAAAAGAATCACGCATAAGCATTTATATGAGAGAGCATACATTGGTTATATACTTTAGCATATCTACATTTATTTTACCTATATGTATTATACTTCTTCAGAGCAAGCTGCATATCTATGGTTGATTTTAATCTACGAAATGCAGGATCTTGAATCACCGTAATGTCTTTGGTTGTTGTATTATTTACGTCTTGTGGCATCTCATTGCGCGCTGAATTTAAGAATTCCGCTACAATTTCATTGATATCGATGGTGTACATCTCATATATTTTCACTAGTGGCAAGAAATGTGTATGGAGAGCATGTCGAATCGCCTAAAGACAAAATAAAATAGATACAAGACACGTTAAAGCAGGAATGAAAAAATCAATTTTAATTACTGGGGAATGATTTGTGACTTACATTCAAATGATCCTCGGTTTCAACTACGGTGGGAATACCTTTAAATTCCCATTCTCCAAAAGCTACCTGAGTTGTTAATTCAAACAATGCTGCATCCAAGATATATGCCGGACGTAAATGAGGACTGTTGATGCAGTTATATGTGCACTCCGGGTGAGAAACCAGGAAAGGACTCTCATTCGCCGTATGATTTAGAACAATATCACAGATGCTTAACATCTGAAACATATAAAATAATTGAAGGATATATTTGGATTCCTGCAAGAATACACGATTTATCCTATTCTTGATAAACAATAATTTACCTTCCATTCATTACGCATTTTATTTGCAAATGTTTCGATATCATGGTAAGTAACTATCTTATTGTTATCATTAAAAGCGGGATTAAGTTGAGCTTGATCCTTCAGGCTATACGACGATTTAGAACGTCCTAATTCCTAAAACAAAACTCGCGTTTATTACAAATATTATATTCTTACGTTATACATCAATCGCGCGAATATTACCTGAATCGGTGTAAAATGAATTGTGTTATATCCAGAATTTCGTGCTACCAGTAATTTACTTTCCCATGTAGAAAAAGGTCCTAAACTCTTTGCTAGAACTGTTTGGACTTGAATACAATCTAGAGATAGTTTCTCCCCATGTTCACCTATTTTCAATTCAGGATCCACCAGCAAGTATCCGGATGCAACAGGTTTTATATTCCCTTCGACTCTGCAAAACAGACGTATCTTGTTATTAAGAAATAAAATTTTACCTTACTCGTAATATTCTTAATCCACTTACTGGTTAGTGACATAATAATGGAATGACCCTGACAAAGTTAAATGTATGCTCGCCGATTCGTTAATCCATTTCAATTGATAGTAAGTATGCCTCTCGAATTTCTTATCGGTCGATAATGGATGGTTTATAAAAACCTCAAGTGCTTTTCCAAGAAGGGAAGCTCCAAGTCGAAACTCAACTATCCAACCTGCGAGTAACATAAAATTATTTACAGCAAAAACATGCCGCAACAAAAATTGTCAAAATACAGTTTAAAAGATCATTTTAAGAGGAGCAAAATTTCTTTTTAAAGACCTTTCTTTAATCTATATAATATCCCATCTAAATGTTCTCCATTGTTCACAGTTAGAACTCTTATTTGGTCATGGGTTGTGGGGCGTGATGGCAAAGGATGCATGTTTTTAATTATCTGAAATTATAAAGAGAATTTTGTATTAAAAATGTAACAGATATCGCTTGTAATTGACAGAATCGAACATTAGTGAGAGGTAGAAGATGGAATAAATTTACCAAATTTTCGAGATCAGATCTGTCAGAGAGCTTCCAAAGGGATGATACGCCTAGAGCGTAGGAAACGAGTATGTGCTTAGCCGGCAGAGTATAAGCCTTAATATAAAATATTGGCACAAAGCAGTTAGCAAGCGTGCACGATATTATATTACAGCGTTTCTGGTGTGTGAGCACGTATAAAAGCCGCAACTACCCTACATACTACTAGAATTACAATATCGTAGTACCGCAGAGACAACTGCTTTCTACCATAAGACTTGCCCCCCAGTCAATATGTAACGAATATGGCAAGTACCATCTTCTACTGCCATCAAACAATCGTATCACTAAGACTTTTTATCAAGAATATGGTCTCACAATTCCGCACATTGTATTGCATGTTCGCGCGTATAGAACTTACTGTAGCATCCAATCCTTTAAAGAGCCATTTACGGATAATTTGTAGAAAGCATCTAAAAAGTCTTAAGACCATTTTTCTTGTACTGTGAATGAAGCGTCTTATTCTCCGAGCCATTGCCAATGCGAGTTAATTGAACGTTTTTAGTTGATTGGTATGGACAATTTATTAGGAAAATGATATCGCAGCATCTGCCGACATTTTACTATGTATAAGCAAAATCCTTTATACGTACTACCTATAACAGATATATAAAATAAAAACTACTAGGTGCGTAACACGTAGATTATGATATTGCACATACATTTCTATCGAAGTTTCTATATATATACATCTCTCTAACGTTGTATAGAAGTTATAAAAAACAGATATTGGTAAAATCTTAGTACTTACATGTTTTATAAAAAGCATTATTACAGAATAATTTAATCAAAATAAGAAAAATTATCAAATAAAAGAATTATAAAAGAAAATATAAGAGAAATTATAATAGATTATTCATAATGCATATTAATATTTACATTAATATATAAAATGTTATAATACCAAAATACAAACATTTATAGTAATAAATTAATAATCTCTTTATTAACGTTTTATGTTAACAATTATCACTTTAATTTGTCATATACAAATATATTTTGCGAAAGACATTAACGCAATTACGCAATACATATCACTACGTACCACGCATTTTTTTCATATATAAAGAAAGCAATATAAATCGATTTATTTAAGGAGCTGAATAAAGATTAGTAATTATAATTTACAAGATTATGATTTAGAATATATTTAGAATTATGATTTACATTAATCCTTTAAAACTAATGTCAAAATCTCTAACAGTTATTGATGCTGGATTTATGAGATTTGATGACTAAAAAGGCATTAATTAATTTGAGAAACAAAAATGAGATAACTTGCATAAAAAAAGAATAAATACTAAGTTCAATAACAATAATTCAAATTTCTAGATGTAGCATAAAGAATATAAACAAGAAAATTCAATAGACTTGAGTGATATATATATATATAAGATTGAATTAAATTTGATAATAATAATTAAAATTTATAACATAACATAAGGAATATAATTGAGTAAGTTTAGTAAACACACCATCAACTCCAGAGTAATATATATAAAAAAGAATTAATACTAAGCAGTATTAAATATGTTATCTTTTAAGATCATGATGTGAATGCACAACAAATCAGAAATAAAAGCCCTAAATGGTCAAGCTGGATCTTTAGTGTTTAAATAATTGTAAATTTGCAGGATTGGATAATAAATAAGTTTAATAATAATAATTCAAGTTTGCAGATGTAATAAAAAGAATATAAGGTCTAATAGATCCTCTATCAACTTTGGAGTGATATAATTGAGCGAGTTAAAAATATGGACCGATTGTCAGCTTCGGAGAATTAATAAAGAACGAATAAAAGGTCAAATAAGTCAGTTGATATCACAAATACAAATGCGAAACGGTCACGTAACGTATACAGCATAACAATATAATGATACGTATATAATGATAACGATACAAATAACATTTAATATAATTATCCATCCATGCACAAAAAGAAAAAAAAACGTGCGCAAACAGCGCAAGTATACAAATATTATTCACACCAAGAAACAACTCGACAAGAATATTTTCGCAAATCGGTCGCACACGATTAAAAACTTGATTAACACCTGCCGATGTACGAACACACACGTGCACGCACGCACGTGGCAAAAGCGACGTCTGAGGACTTTCCTACGCACTTCGACGATTCCCTACCTACGTTGACGATGGAGTGCAAAATGATATCGCATGAACACTAGTGAACACGTTAAAAACAAATGTCGTGCGTTCGCATTCGAATGATCAGGCAGAAGTCTCTGCGCAAGTTGACCTCTATCTCGCGAAAGACAGGTCTGAAGGTCAATAAACAAGCGTGATCAGAATGGAGGGGAGGCGACAATCAGTCAGTAGATTCGTATCACCAAACACGTGGTGCTCATTGGCCCGACGTTCGCGCGACTAACTTCGAGCCACTTGAAATCGTATTCGAATTTGGAGCGGCACTGATAGCACATAAATTTGAACATCATGTAACATTCTCTGAAAAATATAGCGAAGGAAACTCTTTCCTTTTTGCTGGGAGATGTGATTTCTTTGTTTACGTATCCGTTGTCAATTTACGTATGTCGATACACATAAAAAAAAATAACGCGGTTTTGACTTGCGGACAACTTCAGAGATCCATCTCGGCGGAAAAGTTTAAAATTGATTCTATCGTAGGTTTAAAAAGATGGAATCGTTTCTCCTTGCCACTGAAGTGTTCGAAGCCAGAGGTATACGACGATGATAATGAATGTAAAACGTTTAATCCTCCGGAGCTGACAACAAAATCTATAATACTATATTTACTGATACTAGGTTTGTGAAATCCATTTAATAACTGTTGATTAAAAGACATTAATTAATTTTAAAGAACCAAAATGACATATATAACTTGTATAAAAAAGAATGGATTATTAAATTTATTTTAATAACAATAATTCAAATTTGCAGTTGTAACTGAAAGAATTGAGTGAATCTAATAAGCTCACGTCAGCTCGGGAAAATTAATGTCCATTTCTAACGTAATTAACTCTAATTAACAATCTGTTTAAAAATTAAATTAATAAGAATAGAGCTACGAGCTAATCAAGATCTTGATGCTATATTAGCTATATTAAATAACAAACAGAATAGTTAATACGTTTGAATTTAAAAATTTGTTATATTGTTTAACATTGAGAATAATCCGATTGGCGTCGAAACGTTTTAATAAACTTTCTATTTGTTAATTAAAAATATAGCATCAAGATCTTGGCTCGTAGCCCTCTCTCTATTCTTATTTAATTTAATTTAATTTTTCTCTTATATAATTTTTAGAAATAAAAATAAAAAAGTAAGTTAAATCGAGATTAACTTTAATCTCTGCATGTTTATATAACTTACTCTTCATTCTTTTCTAATTCTTAGAAGTAGAAAAAAATATAAAGTAAATTAAACTGAACTACATTAATCTACATTACATTTCTAAGACGTAAGTACATTAATATAATAATTGAAGACATAAGTACATTAATAAAGCGACAATCAAGCTTAAAACCGCAGCAAGACAGATCTCCGTTGCATGCAGTTATCGACAAAAAAGAAAAGAAAGAGATATAATCGTTCTCGGGGAAAATTCTATTATATTGTGTTTAAATTAATAAAGGTCGTTTTCCTGAACTCGCGCGAAATTTTTTCCTTTTCAAGCGTCCTGAAAAATTATTAAAAAAATCATAATCGTGCCACGTGATCGCGCATGATCCGCTTATCGCTCGTTCGATTACAGCCGCGCCTGCAACCATGGTGACATTCTAACCTCAACCAAGCATTTTCCGAGCAAATCCGTAATTGCCAGAATCTTTTTTCCAGCGATTTTTGATCGCGCTCGTGAAAACAAGATTTCAGCTTCGATGGAAGATCGACGAGGATTATTATTCCTCTCGAGAGCACGTCGGACTATTAGATGCCCCAAAATATGAAAATCATCTCGCACATTTCTGACATGCTTATTTACCAAGGATTGCCAAGAATGTCAGTTTTTTGCACACCGCACATTCTCCAACATCTAATAGAAATTCGCAGTTAGTTCTAGCGTTACTCGACGAGTGCGACTGTCGTACGAAAAAAAGAAAATAAAAAGGAATACCGTGAACGACATCGCGAAGTGTCGCTCATTCGTCTCTCCTTTCCTAACCTCACAATCAGTCCGAAATTTATAGCGCCCCCAAGTAAAACGACGTCGAAGTCGTGAGAGGGGTGCGATACACGCGGCGCGTCGTGTGCTACACGACGATCGACGTTTACGGTCACGTCGACGTTAGAGAAAAAAAAAAGAAATACAAGAACGAAAAGAGGAAGGAGAGTCACAGGTTTAACGATCTCGACATCGAGCTTTCATCGCTTCGCCATCGAATCGCACGCGGTTCCACGGACGGCAACTCCTCGCCGTCCGGATTCGCTTTCTCTTTACAGACTTTTTCAAAATGGCAGCGGCTACGGACGAGCTGAGTAAGTAATCCCGAGAGAAAAAAAAAGAGAGGAAGAGAAAGAGAAAGAGAGAGGGATGATCTCCTTTATGCGCGACGTAATCGACAACCGGGTCGTGGGTCATGTCATTTGTTCTGTGGAATAGAGAATGGGGTCAACTTAAACCTGATTGTCATGCTAGAGAGATGACCGGAGACGACCTCGGGAAGAACCTATGGATTTCCATCCTTTCGATGGAATCCTCGATGCTCCTTCCTTGCACCATCCTGAACACGTGTCCGCTACTGTCAAATCTTGATACTGATATTTAAATCCCATTGACATCCCTGACAATTCCGACTCAACAACACATGATGTCAGCATTTTTTCAAAATGATCTCACATTCGATGACGCTCGATTACGTCGCTGAAATAAGTATAGATCGATATATGAGGGCTGTGATCTGATTCATGTGGATTCATGCTCACAAGTATTATTTACACGAGTCAGGTCTTTTTTTATTGCTACACTAAACTGTATTTGAACTCTTTCTCTCTTTCGCCAAATATCAAACATATATAATCTCACTTTAAAGTTCCAAAAACATATATTAGTTCAGAAGACAAATCTCTTATTTAACTTTAATAAACAATGAAATATTTCCGTTGTGAATGTGAATCAGACTGCAATCAAGATCTGTTCTTCTTAAGCCTGGTTCCATCAAACTCTCAATTTATTCTTTACCTTTTTCTAATTCTAAGAATCTTAAGATAAACGGTAAGTTAAATCGAGATTAAAGTTAATCTTACATTGATGGCACTGGGCCTTGAACTTTTTGCAAAGTTCATCTTTTCTCTTTTTTCTTCTATAAAAAGAGAAAAAAATAAAGAAACTCTCTCTATGCAAGAGGTTGAGCTAAAAAGAACATGTCTATTATTTTCTATTTCACTTTGCATTATATGCAATACACATGATTCTTCTTTTTCTTGTGATCAACTCTGTAAGAAAGATTGGAGAAATATTAATTGTACGCCACATCTTTCTTGTGTTTTATTTAGTTTTACTCGAGCGAGTATTCCTCCGTCTGGGTTCTGCTGAGACAGATGAGCAATTACAGGCGTCAGTCTGCAAATTTTTACCTCCTGTGCTGCTCAAGTTGTCTAGTGGGCAGGAAGGCGTCAGGAAGAAAGTGATGGAACTATTGATCCATATAAACAAAAGAATAAAGAGCAGACCCCAAGTACAGTTGCCTGTTGAAGCTTTACTCCTACAATATCAAGATCCATCAGCTAGTTCGTTTGTGATTGTACGTTATCAGCGCGGATCAATTTATGATTTACAAAATCAGAAAAAGATACATCATAATGTATATTTGTATAATTGCAGAACTTTACGATAATATACATAAAGTTAGGATATCCTCGAATGGAGTTGAACAAGCAAGCGGAATTAGTTCCAAGTGTACTAAATGCTATTGAGGGAAAACCGTTGTCTCATCAAGACAGGTTCGCTTTTTACAAATTTCTTAATTCTTAATTGCTTTAATATTTAAATTTTTCGGAGCTAACGGTGGATCTATTGGATCCAATTAAGTTTTTTTGTCAAAAAGATTAATATTTTTATCTTACAATTTTTGATTATTTTTATTATAATATACCTAGTGCATTTATTGTTTTTATATAAGTTATTCTGCTTTTCTGAAATTAATTAGTGCCTTTTAATTATCATAAACTAATTAAGTTTTATAGAATCAGTTTGTACAGATTTTGTCAGCTCCGGAGGATTAACAGAATTTTATTTTTAATATCAAAAGATTTCATAAATTATTTTTATATTACATTGTAAAATGTTGGATTATGTTATCGTAAACGAGACTTTGTTTCAGCTTAATGTTAATCATAATGCCAGCATTAGGACATATCAACATACCAGCAGATCCTGATAAACGAGCCTCTCTCTTAGGTTTACAAGACAAACCTTACGTGGCAAAACAGCTTATAAATTTTATGCTCGACATATTATTGTTGCCATATGGGTGAGATATACACTGGACAATAGCATTATTTTTAAATATTTACTTATAGTTTCTGACTACAATGTACAAATATCACCAGATCTGTGGGACAAACGGAAAATCAACAGGGTCAGCCGATTGATTGGTCTCAATTCACTGTACCGCCGGGCTTAAGCGACTACGCGTTCAAAAGAGTGATAGGCGAGAGTCCGCCTACAGCCGAGCAACTCGAGCAGATAAAGTTGGGCATCGTTAAGTTCCTCGTTGGTGGATTTTTCTCAGATACAGATATTCTGATACACTTAATCGTAGCGGCTGCGGATACCAGATTCAGCATCGCTAATATGGCGGATTTAGAATTGAAAAAAATGATTGGGTGCGTGTGAAAATTGTCAGAACTTGTTTGGCATAGATCGGAGCTGTGTAATTTCTTCTGTATTCATTCGTTTAGCACATTGGATTGGTCTTCGATGCAACTAGCAGCTCCGCTTTACACATTATTCTTGGGTACCGATGCATTAGCCACGCAAAAAGAGGTAAAACCTGAAATGAAACGGCTACCTGCAAGCACACGAATTCGTCTCAAGCTTTTGCAATATCTTTGTCGAGTGACTAAAGCGGGATTCATTATACCACCGTGTATTCAGGCAAGTTAAAGCAAAAAGTGGAGTTATACGATGTTACGCAATAAAATTTTCATTTATTCCTCAGGTTATTTTTGATTCACTCTATGGAAAAAACACGAATGCAAAGTTAAAATCATTGGCGCTGCAATTTACATCAAATATCGTCCAGCAGTAAGTGTTTTATAATTCAGTCGCTATTAATTTTTTTTATGTATAGCATTACCGTTTACTGAATATTTATTGGTAGATTTTCAACTTTTTTGAATTATTTCGCAAAAGAAAATATTGATTATATCCTCTTCATACGAGTAACGTATAACTAATTTCGCGAATTTTTTGTTTTATTGCAAACTCTTTACACATGTGATGTATTATAACTTTGTCTCTCATTATTTAAAGTACACATATAATAAACTATTCGATTTAAAAATATCTTTTAAGCTGCAGTCTAGTACCGTTAACTCGCGTCGCTGGAGTAATCTTGAATGGCATGATAAAATTGATCTCTGAAGGCGATGACATGCATAAACCGATGGCATATACAGTTATTGGACAACTTGGTCAAAGAATACCATCTCTGATAAACAAAGATTTAAGTTTGTTACACAACTTATTCGACACGCTTGTTTCTGTAAGTATTCGATTGTTTTAAAAATTCTGTAATAATTATTGAAATCATATATACATATATAATTATTAAATTTGAACAAATTTAATTTAACAAATTTTGTTTAAGACGGACGGTGAACTGCGACGTACGGTAAGAGACGCATTGATTTGCGTAACATCTGCGTTTGTGCTAAATAAAGAGGATGAGAGCAATATAGCTCTGATGAATGCTCTATTGTCGGTACACATTGAATCACCAGAATCGAGCGTAAGGCATGTATATAGAAAATTATAGATTATTTATTACATTAATTTTAATATATAATCGTGTGTGTGTGACGTGTATTACTTTGTGAATAGATTTGTGGCAATGCATTATGCCGCAACCGTATTTCCACCCGATGACGCTCCATCTCGGTATCTCTTGTTATTAGCATGTGGTGACAATAAACACGAGATTAGTACAGAAGCCATGAAAGCGCTTTATGGCGTTGTGCATAAAAATGAGGACGATCAACAAATTAGCAGTAAGATAATGTTGCCCGAGTTTGTGAAATTAGTAAGTTATGTTTATTCGAAGATGCAGTCGAGAATGCCCGCTGCGAGTAGTGGCAGAAACACGGATAAGCAAGTACTCCCGTATAGTACTGTCACATTTTCCGAAGTAAGTTTTAAGTGGAAGCTAGATTTGTGAATGCTGCATAAATATATAATTACAATCATAATTTATATTGTTACAGATTATTTCTTATTTTCGCATTTGCCTCGCCAGAAGTGCTAATATTCCCGCGCGAAATGAGCCGCTACAGCATCCATGCGAATATACGCCTCTGATTGGACGTTACTTGGAGAAATTATACAAAGATCAACCAGAGATATTAAATAATTATCTCGACATGATTTTACTTTTAAGTCATTCTTCCGCAGGTAAAAAATAATCATAAATAAGAATCAATTATGCAATATGTTGCACTCAACATCTAACTATGATTGAACTCAAAAGAATTATATGATATATTGTGTCAAATTAAGTATATTTTGTTATCATGATATAGATCAAATTTCCTTGAATGCATTATTGGAAGTATTTGGATCCGTTCCACATTATATAATCAAATCATATGAAAAGGAGCTGCCGTGGCTATGTTCTTTGCTCACTTCTGCTAAACACGACGTACGACAACTAGCCGCGAAAATATACGCCGCTATTACTGGATACTTACCAAGAAATGAATTTGAGAAACATGTTTCAAGTATTATGAACGTTATGAATAGAAAAAATTTGGAAGCACAGCATGGTGCATTAATGGCATTGACTTATATGATGGAAAGAAATTTAATACAACAACGAAATGGAAATAAAGAGGATTTGTGCAATTGGACGACTTATAATGATATTGTGAAAGCAATATGTATGTATTTATGTATATCAAATCATGTTACAGATTTAATATATTTGAAATACTATGTTTATTATACTCAGGTACATATCTTCGTGACAACGCGATATTATTGATGGATGCAGCTATTCAAGCTGTTGGTATCTTAGGTAAAACATATTCTCTACCTTTACCAGCAGAAGGCGATAATGAATTGAATAAGAAAGCGATAGTAGAAACGCTCTTTTCCGTATTATCTAATGCCAAATTGAATACCAAGGTTTGTAATTAATTACATATTGTGTATGTAGTTAAATATTTTATATTTGATACTCTATAGTCTTACAGCTTTACTTTGCTTAGATGAAAGAAAAAGCTGCGCTTTCATTGGGATATCTGTGTGTCGGCGAGTATTTTCCGCATACCGTGGACATTGCTAATAAAATCATAGCAACTGTCAAAGAGGTGCATAAATGTATATATATATATATATAATTAAATTTCACATTTTTATTATGTATATACTAATATATGATATGTAACAGACAAAAGACATCGAAATCCATTTAATTCTGGGGGAAGCTTTGGTTTGCTGTGTTCAAACGCAAGCTTCTCCGGAAGCAAGAGATGCTTGGACGATTTTACCTGCCGAACATGTTATTCCATACAGTAAAGATAGTGATGAATTATTAGTACATGTGCTGAATGAATTATTTAATATATACAAAGTGCCTCATCCAAACTCACGACAGGTATTTATACGTCATATTTTAAAAAAGAAATACAATAGTTTCTGCTTTATTAATAGCAAGATATTTCTTTAAAGGCAGTATGTGTATGGCTATTCGCACTTCTAAAATACAACGTTCAACGAGAATGCATTAAGGAAAGATTGTCCACGATTCATCATGCATTTATAGATTTTCTTTCAGATGACAGTGGTAAGAAATATAAATTATTGTGTCAGTGAATTGTATCATCTTTCAGCGGAAGAAGAGATTTGATCTTTTATCTTGTAACAGATATAGTGCAAGACATTGCTTCGAAAGGTCTTAGTTTGGTACATATTAACAGCAAACAAGAAGAACGCGAGGCTTTAGTGTCCAATATATTAGATCAGTTTACACAGGGTCGTAGAACAGTGCAACAAGTTACTGCCGATACTAAATTATTTGAAGAAGGTCAACTAGGAAAGAGCCCATCTGGGTAAGATTAAAATATAGAATATTTCGTGTTAGTTTACAATTTAAGATAAAAAAATATTTATTAAAAATTAAAAACCGATTATTCACTATTTTGCTATATTAATAACAAAAAGATATTAGATACTTAAAGAAATAATGTAATTTTTCAGAGGCAACTTGTCTACTTATCGAGAAATCTGTTCTCTCGCGACAGAATTGCAGAAGCCTGAGCTTGTATATTATTTCATGCATCTGGCAAATCATAATGCGATATGGACATCCAAAAAGGGAGCTGCTTTCGGTTTTGCAGCAATCGCCAATATCGCGAGAGACGAACTGAATAAATATCTACCCAACATTATTCCGCGATTGTATAGGTATCAGTTCGACCCGACGCCAAAGATCCAGCAAAGTATGGTCAGCATTTGGCGAGCCGTCGTCCCTTCTACCTCGAAAGCCGTTAGTAATATTATTTGATATCTGTTAACAATATCTAATGTACGTAATGTTGTAAGCGTAAAAATTTGTTTTTTATATATCACCATAGATCGAACAGTATCATAAAGAAATATTGACTGATGTAACTGATAATCTAACGAATAATGAATGGAGGGTACGTATCAGTTGTTGTAATGCTCTCGCAGATCTTTTAAGGAGTAATGTTCAATTCGACTTTGCCGAATGCGGCCCAGAACTCTGGAAAAAACTGTTTCGCGTAATGGATGATATTCACGAAGGCACGCGATTAGCCGCGACGAATACCACTAAAATACTTAGTAAGGTGAGTGCAAGATTTTCTACGGATTTTCTATGGAATTTCTGTAACTTAAGACTAACAATGTGTTCTTTGCTTCCCCTTTCTTACCTTTTCCCTCTTTGTAATCATTTTATTGACAATTGTGTTTCTTCTCATGTGTTTTTTCTCTTCCAAAATTTGTTAAATTTTACTTTAGGCGATAGAAAATGAAGACATAGGATAAGAGGCAAAAGGTAAAATGTGATAAAAAACAAGAAATATGAAGCAAAGAGCATATTATAGATTAGCCTTTATGATATAGTTCGGAAATTTAATATCATTAAACCCAGGTTTGCATACGTCATTGTGATTCATCGCACGGTAATGCGGGGAAAGAAGTTATTCAAGCAATATTGCCCGTGTTACTTAATATTGGTATTGTTCATGTTGTGGATATGGTGAGATCTATATCATTGCAAACAGTATCTCAACTCGTATCTACAGCCGGCGTTCTATTAAAACCGTCACTCGTCAATCTGATACCGTCGTTATTAGAAACGATTGGTGAATCGGAGAATCCTAAGCTTTCATATTTGAGTAATGTGTGCGGCGCAACCACGGAGACCCAGGAAGCAATCGATAATCTTAGAGCAAATGTTGCGAGAAGTCATTATGCGTCGGATACGATAACAAAGGTATATTCTCATAGATGATTTCATCTATGATTTACCTTAGATAAGGTATAGTCTTAATATTGTTTTTAATATTTTTTTCTGTATAGTGTATCCAATATATCGATGTGGATGTATTAAAGGAATTGATGCCAAAAGTAATAGATTTAATCAAGTTCAGCGTAGGATTTGGAACAAAAATTGCTTGTTCGCATTTCTTGATTCTTCTTAGCACGCATCTGAAAATAGAGTTGCAGCCATACAGTGGTTAGTAATCATCTCAATTTCAATAGAACACGAATAAAATATAAATTATTCTTATTATACGGAATAAAGAAGATTATATTACAAATAATATAAAATATATTACATATATATTTA
>NW_017304228.1:284190-295559 GCF_001594115.1 Trachymyrmex septentrionalis | reverse complement strand
ATATATATATATATATATATATATATATCTAAATTATTCATAAAATATTTTTTATGTCAATTTTGTAATTATTTGATTTTCTTGGTGATATAAAAGTTAATTATATTATTTCATTATTTCACATTCAGCTAAGATACTATCTGCTTTGCTCAATGGTTTGTTGGATCGTAATACTGCTGTGAGAAAAAATAATGCGGTTACCATTGGACATATAGTAGGCTTCGCTAAAGATTCTAGTCTGGATAAATTATTTAATACCTTGAATACATGGTATTTGGAACGCGAAGGTACATTTAACAGTAACATTATGTGCTCTGTTATATGCGTCCTATTATTTTATTTTATGACAAAATGTAAATTACAGATGATGCAATAAGATTAGCGATCGGGCAAGCTTTGCAATCTATAAATAATTACAATCAGGAGAAATTAAAGAATTATCAAAAAATAGTTATTCCTCTTGCTTTCTTTGCAATGCACGCAGAAAAGGTACCAGGTATGTATATCAGTATTTATAATATGTTATTCTCTTCACAAGCATGCTTTGCACTTTATTCTTGTGTATTTTTACACATACTGTTATTAGGAAATGAAAACACTGTTGAATTATGGACTGATTTTTGGAACGAAATAACTCCCGGGACCGAAGCAGGAATTATGCAAAACCTGCCAGCAATAACCAATATTTTACATACAACTTTGGAATCAGCATCATGGACTACGAAAGTGCAAGCGGCAAATGCAGTTCATACCATTGCCTTAAAGTCAGGTCATAATATTGGTATAGATGACAGGAATACCTTATTAAAGATATTGATCAATGGTTTGCATGGTAGAACGTGGAATGGAAAGGAACGTCTATTGAACGCTCTCGCTATGTTAGCATGCAATAGCAAGTACGTAAGATACCAATTTGAAACTTTATGCTAAAAAGATTTAATTAATACTCGTTAAGTTTAATAGTTCGGATTTTATTACAGAGAAGCCTTAAATGCAGATACTGCGTTATTAGATACAATTGTAGTAACATTACATAGAGAAAGTAAGAAAGAGAACGCTGAGTATCGTCGACACGCGTTACAAGCGTTTGCTATGGTCTTGCATGAACTCGATATTGATAGGTTTACGGAAACATATGAAATTGTACAAGAAATACTGATTAAGGTAAGATGTGTTGATAGTAATATTATGAAGGAATAGTTGCAAACGTGAATATAATATTTATATACTTTGCATTTAGGTATCTGATAAAAATAACGACGACGAGGAGGACACTGCGGAAGAAAATAGGAAGAAAAAAGAAAATAACATAAAGTTGCAAGAAACAATTTACGAGGTACTTGGGAAAGCATGGCCTTCCACCAAAGAGACTCAAGGTTATAGAATTTGGATAAATTTTAATTAGTGACAAATATACATTTTTATAACATTCTGAACATATTTTTTTTTATAAATCGATTCGTGATTGTAGATAAATACTGCATAGAATTCGTGACTCACTGTCAGAAAGTACTGCCAAATAGTACAAGGTCTGTTCAAGTTACTATTTTGACAGCATTAAATCTCTTTGTGGATAGACTTGTCTTATTAAAAATAAACAAAACGGAAATGTCATTAAAAGATAAAAAACTATTAGATCACATAGGTGATAGTCTTAATAAAATATTATCATATTGTATAAGTAAGTATATACATTATAAATTATGCGATATAATTAAATGTATTAATTCTATTTAATATATGCTGCTCTATTAAAATAACTTAAGCGTTTGGGATTATTATAAGATAGTACTATTTTTAAATATCTTGTTTCTTCGCACACAGATATTTCGAAGTTCACCAAAATTAGAAAAGAAGCATTAAATATAGTTCTTTCGTTAGCAAGAAAAATGCGTGAGACACATAATGATGAACAACTTGATAAAATGACACGGCTTTTGAAAGAACTCTTACCCGATCTAACGAAGGATAACCAACCAGAAATACGGACCAGAGTAACTGATATTAAAGAAATGCTTAAAATTTAACTAGCACGTACATATATTAAGAATGTACATGGTATCCCAGCTCGAATTTATCCTTCGCACACGTCGATGTATATTGCATACTATCGTTGATGTTGGCGATCTCAATCTATAACAAAAGATTGATAACTATGGTTGCGTGTTTATTTAATATGTTAAATGTAGATGTGCCTAATTATAGTATTATATCCCTTAATAAAGTATAATTTAAAACAACTTGTTTGTAAAATTTTTTATTACGCCTTTATGTATTATATCTTAACAAAATAAATCTCGAAGAAGAGGTAATAAATCTAATCACTTTGTTGGTACTCTATTATACTGAAAAGAATCTTTTATTTATATTATACAAAATGCGAAGTCTATAAGTCATGTTCTGATATACAGTATTAAAAGTCTACAGAATATATATTTCATAACAAATAAATGATTTTTTTTCTTTTAAATAGGATTACCTAGGATCGACAACACGATATAAAAAACGATATATCAGTTTTATCTTATTTCCTTACATCCATGGAAAGAACAATTGTTGATCTAAAAATGTAGATGTCTCTCTTCTTATACTTTCCTCTTTAGCATCCTTTCCCTTCATTTCTGTATTACTGTTTTTTTTCATCGCTTTATAGTTTACTCGCATCAAACTAGGTCTAGGCGTTAATTTTGTTTTATTAATTGATGCCTATGATGCACAGGCATTTCATCACTTGTACACGACATGTTTTTTTCTTTTTTAGTGTTTGTTGTTACTAATTTTCTTTTTAGATATTTTACTCTTTCTTTTTTCCTTTTATAATACGAAGCTGAATTAGTTCTCCATCTTCGAGTTATTTTCTGTTGCTGAGGTGTCATCTCTGTAATACATTTCCTGATTCCTTTTGCCTTTTCATTTAAATATTTAAATATTTTCTTTTCTTGTTGTGCAGCCCACTTTGCAGGATCATTCTTTATTTTTTCATAACGTAGTCTCCATTAGTTCATAATTAAACATTAAAAGGATTATGAACTGATGAAGACTGCGAGCTGAAACGTTTTATGCATTATTATATCAGATTTATTATTTGATTAAATTGTTAAATACTTTAACAATTTAATTTAAACATCTTATTTGCTCGTCTCTTTTAAATTTTGTGTTATATTAAATTATATATTTTAAACAATATTTAGTGAATGTATTTTTTAATGCGTAAAATAAATTATAAACAAATTGCATACTATATGTAGATTATATGACAAAAAATAAAAAAACAATTATTTAAAGCAGAGAAATATAATTGATTGTAATTGGCAGGGATGTTGGACGATCTCTGTAGATTTATTTGTTTTTATCGAATTAAACTTTATTTAAAATCTAGAAAGTATGTAATTTGTAAATATATTGAAAGTATATAATTTGTAATCTCAAAGTATTATAATCATTTCTGGTAAAAATGGAACATTAAAAAAGGATTATGAATAATATACATTACTTTCAAATATCATATCTATTTACATTTATTTTCTGTCAATTTTTTTAACAATATCGATGCTCCAGCGCTGCGTTTGTTCTTGAGATTTTCTGTTAAAGGTTTTAATTTAACTAGTAATGTATTTATAGCAATTTCATTCTCTATGAGAAGAATTAATAAGAAACAAGCTCTATTAAATTTTATCCATTTTTCTAGTACTTTTGGCGTTAGGTGTGATATTAATATTTCTCCAAATGTAGATTCGTTCTTTTTCAGCAATTCTTTGTCATACTGAATAAGTTTCTTCAACATTATGTGTAATCCAGGATGTTCAACCACATCGTACTCGGTATCATTATCCTTGATTTTTGAATCTGCACTGCTAATAAACTTAGCAATCGATTCATACGCAAAATTCAATTTCTCTCCCGATCCCACTTTTAATATCGCCAAGGTAGTCATAGCTATGCTACTGTTGCATAACCATGTTGCTGTATTCGCGATTATAGCGTCAAAAAGCGGACCGCAAATTGCTTCAAGAAGTTCCTTTTCCCTAATATCGGCTGACTTCTTACTAGTGGAATTGTTATCACCTTGGCGTAAATATTCTACTACAACTGGCGAAAAATAAAGAGGTTTTCTCCTGGCCACGAGATATAATATGACATGTTTCCCATACTCATTCAGCGCAATGTTAATTAGATCCTCTTGTATTTCGGACAATATTATCTTCTGCATAAGAACGGTGTCATCTACGGAGTCAAAGAGCGCCAATAATGTCACGTGACCGTATTTGGACATACAAATCGCCTTTACATTTCCCTTGAGGGCTTTCATAATAATTTTCCTATCTTTGCTAGTACTATGCCATATACATTGCATAGCAACTCTCGCGCCCATTTTCGTTTGGGACAGAGTTATAATGTAAGATCGCAGCATAACTATTACCTCATTCCTATCTTCCATCGAACATATGCAGAGGAATTCCCATAGAATTGTTTGCAGCAGAGTAGAATTAACAAAACCTTTGTTTAAAATTCTAATTAGATTTGCTTTTACGGCAGATAGTGTAGCCAGTTTCATATCTATCGCAGTTTTAAATATGTCCGACAATGATTTAACATTTTTGTCTTTTTCCAGTTTATACATGTCCCCATAAAATTCTTGCTTAAACTGTAGCTTCTCGAGACTTGTACACCAAGTAGAGTACGTGAGTTCTACAAGAGGAGCTGATACATTGTGACTCATTAATTTGATAATATTGCCGTAAAATTCAGAAATAATCCCACGCCTGATTTCTTGCGAGCCACGCTTTAAAATGGCTTTTACGCAATTTTTCGCGTATTTAGACTGTAACATCTCCACGATGAATGGCTTTATCTCTTGAGATATAGCTTGCAGAACATGTGCCTCGCAATTTTTGATGATACACTGAACTACTCTGGACATATCGTGTGTAAATATCACTTTGTTGTAATGGTTTTTCAGCATATTGTGCAACGTCTGAGTTAATGTTACACGATCGACAGACTTGCAATCAGATCTACGCAACTTCTCATTGATCTGCTTAGCTCGAATGATTTTGTCATATACTGCATCATTATTTAATCTTTTAGCTTTCCGTTTCTCTCTAAGTTCCTTTTTCTCCTTCTTCAGTTGAAGCCAATCGGTTTTCTTGATGGTCTTATTATTTTTCAATTTTTTCAGATTTTCTTTTTCTAAGTTCTTCTGGTCTTCAGATTTTTGTCCAAGCTGTTTTCTTTCCTTTTTCAATTTGAGCAACTTTATTTTCTCAATTGCATTATCCTTCCCCACTTTTGCTACTTTTGTATTCTTTCTTTTTGAATTCTTTGTTAAAGACAGTTTTACATTTTTATCTGAAAAATATTTTTTATTTTTACACGTGACTATTTCTGCACCAATTTTCTTTTTCATTCTTACCTGTAAATTTATTATCCAGAGATTTTTCAAATGTCACTTTCTTTCTCTTTTTATTATTTTCTGCATCAATATTACTTTCTGCTTTCAGGTCATCAGCGTCCAAATTCTCTGCTGATCGCTTCATCTTTGACTGAATCTATTAAAAAATCATCAATATAAGGATCAAAGTAGACGCCAAATCTTCAAACTGCATGTACCATTTTTCACATATGTTAAAAAAAATACAAAAAAATTTCACAAAAGTATTAATTTTTATTATTAAGTCTGTTTTTTTAGTTGAATTAATAAGAACAGTATACACTTTTGGAATTTAAAGTAAAATATAATATACATATATTTAGTATTTATTAAAGAGAGAAAGAAAGTTCTAATATCGAATTCAGTCACTTGCATTACACTAGATGGACTTGGTACATTCCAAAAGTTGCTATACATAAAATTAACAAAATTAAGAGCATAGAAATAATTTAAACCATTAATTATCCCATAATGCCACGTTATTTAACAAAGTATATATATATACATCATTGTTAACATTGAGTATATTATGAATTATGCCATTTAAATATTTATATAAAGCAGTCTTTAATGTCCCAGCAAACGAGAATGGATTGAAATGGATTCAGATTTTTAGAAATATGGATTCATGATGTTAAAATGAATCCTTTTAAATCCTGAATGCATTTTTATCCATTTATAGGAATAGCATGGAGTATATCTCTATGTTTTTCAATCTAAAAATATTATAGTATTTTGTGTACATTGTGAATATTGCTTAATTTAAAATTCTGAACAGGAAATGTAGTTTTTTAATCCAGTTGAATCTAAAAATAATATCGGCCATTTCTGTACATCGTGAATACTGCTTAATTAAAAATTCTGAATAGAAAATGTAGTTTTCTAATTTAAGTTGAATATAAAAAAAAGTTTTTCTTTTAAAATGACTATGAATATTATTCAATTCAAAATTATAAGTAGAAAATCCATCGTTTAATTTAAAAATGCATTATGAATGCTATTTTATTCTCAGAAATATGAATAAGAAATTTTTAATTTCAATTCAACTGAATTAAAAAAAAGTTGTACCGTAAAAATATATCATGAAAATTCTCCTTCATTTAATAGTTAAACATAAAAAAAACTACGTAAATATGTACAAAATAAATGTTACTTATATAAATTCCTTATTTTTAATTAATAAATTAATTGCTTTTATGTATATTTTATATTAACAGTTTATATTAACATTAAGTAATTTCAAATAATTACTACTTTAATTCATTTAAATTATTTTATATATATATATATAAATATTTATATGGAATCCAATCCATCTTTATGGATTTAAAATACGGATTCGGATGGATTGAAAATTGCTAATCCATTTCAATTTATTTTCGTTTGCTGGGGTGCACTAATATACTGGATGCACAGCTAATTCAGTGTAACGATCAAAATCATAAACAAACAATCTAATATAAGAATAAAAACTAGACTTTTGTCTTTAAGAGTATAATAAACATTATCATAATTTCAATCTAATCTCATATAACCTCAAAGAGAGATTGAGGGCGCAAATCCAGTAACCGATGGAAACAACATCAATCTAATTTCAACGTGGAGTGTTTTCCAGTTTTAAACTTATGAAAAATCTTCTTTTTACTCTTATATATATCCACTTTTTACTATGATAATATCAATTCCAAATACTGCCAAATACTCCAGCACAAAATCAATTTTACCTATATCACCACGTGGTTTGCTTTCCGTTGCGCGTGCGCAATTCGCATTTTGGTGATTGGTCCGGCGAGTATCGATTGTCATTTTGATACCTCGAGAATCGCTATTCGATAAATCACGTAATCGCGAGTATCGCGATCAGTCACAAAATGCCCTATGCATATTCGAGTCGCTTCGTGTTCTCGCGCGATCGTTGCTTGAAAGCGAATTTCGCGGGTGAAAAAATTACTCTTGTGTCGCACATTGGATTCGCTCGCCTGGAAACTCATCCGCACGCGATTCTACGTTAATCTCGCAAGTCCGGCGCTTCATCTTTCGCTCAGAATCGGATCGGAACCCTCATTGCAGATCTCACATCAATTATCCGTTTGAAATACGCCGAAAGTGCAACTTATGCACGAGCATCGTTTGTATCGTTGTCAAGTATGTATATGTCGTGTTGTAATCAATGCTATATTTGATTAATATATATCAAGATTTAAATATCTCAATTTAAAAACAACGATACTCCATTCTTTTTTTTTATATCTTTGTAACGTCAAAGACGCGTGACAGATGTCATGCTACGCGACAGATCGTGAACAGATAATGGAAAAGGCGAGGAAATATAAAGAGCATTGAAATTTAAATTATTGAATTTTAATTAGAATTTGAATGCACTTTATAGAATATTAATTTGCCATATTTTCATTGATTATATTTCAACGCGACCGGTGAATATATGACAAGTTAATTTTCTATTTAGAGAAATTCAAAATTTAATTATCCAATGCCTATATTAATAAGATTGGTTTATACATTTAGATATCCAAGGAGGACAAGATCAATTATATTAAAGAATTTTACAACAGTTGCAAAGTCATGCAAAGCTGCTTCCTCCGCTAAACGTAGCCAATAATTTAAATTTGCATACTTGTATTTCTGCGGCATTTGCGACATCGCTATAGCTTCACACATTAGAGTGATATACTATAATTGCCTGTAATAATAGATAGAGTCTGGTCACGAGATGACAAACTTTTGATTAGCCTATCGTTTTTCGTTAACTTCAGTAAGTGGAATGAGTAAAATAATATAGTCTAAAAGTTACAGATTGAAATAGTATACAGGATTAATTTTAATTCTAACATGCAAATACTTTAAAAATAATGAAATTTTAATGCAAAGAGATAATGCAAAAGACATTCCAAATACAAGTTGTACAATACAGAAAGAGATGTACAATGGTGATGTATATTACTATACTTTTATCTGAGTTATATTCTAAAATGTTCCTCTCCGAGGAAAATGTTATCTGATACACGTTACGTGTACTATATCTCTCCTATAAGTAAAATTTTCCTTAGAGAGAACGTTTTGGAATGCACCCAAGCAGAACAACAAGTGATCATTATGTCAAAATCATTCCAAGATGATCATTAAAAGTCATTTTTCGATTCATTTTAACATCATTTTGACGTTATCGTGACTTGTAGTTCTGCTTGGATAGTTTGGAAAGTTTTTCAGTAAAATTGCATATTTCCGAAATATTTGCCTGTTAAGATTAAAATGAATCTACTTGTATAAAAAGAAAAAGTATTACAGTATATATTATACTATTCTATCTCTTTCTATGACTTTCGTTTTGACGAAATCATTCTGGCCAGATTCTATAACATGAGGGAGGTACGCTCTTTTGGCGCTCGTAGTGCTAATGAGTATCATTTATCTTCATTTAATATTAGATGAACACAATTAGAAAACAAGGATAAAATAATTCCAAGAGCACTGTTAGCAGCAAACGAAACGTAGCCAGGGTCGTCTACTTCGTATCGGTTTTTAGCTCCGCCCCTGGTTGGGCGACGAAGGGAGGAACGCGCGCGCGGGAAGCCGCGTCAGATTCCCGAGACAGCCGCCCGAGCTGCTTTGAGCAGGGCGGGAGCGGTTCGCAGCTGGTCTCGTGCCGCGCCTTAGTGTATATTTTTAACCCAGATCCGATTCGCGTTTATCCCGTGTGAAACGATCAAGTCACGCACACACACACACACCGGTCCGCGAGTGCTCGCGAGCGAGAGTGTGCCGATAATTTGTAGCATCGCGCTGCATCGAGGAAAATCGGCGCGGAGCAAAGTCGATCGATCACGCAACGGGAAGACGAAAGGGAGAGAAAGAGTGAGAAGAAAAGTGGAAGGGGGAGAGAGAGAGAGACAGAGGGAACGGCGCGTAACCGGCGCAACAGGTGAGAAAACGTGGCGGCGTGGCGGCTGCGTCAGCTGATCGCGCCGCTACGCCGGAAGGCGAGTGAAGGAGCGGCTCGTCTGACTACTTTGGCTTGTATTTACCCACTTCCCGATATTCGGGAAGCTATATTTGTACCGTTACCAACGAAGATCGCGCTATGTGGACGTGACCGTTCACCATCGCTTCGCGCCGGATCGCGTTTCTGCTCGCGAGAGGCGGCGCGCGTTCAGAATTCCGCGCGCGATAATTTTTTTTCCTGTCACATAGTTGCGCTCCGCAGATGCTTTTTTGCTTCGAGATAAATTCAGAGATAAGTCTCGTAGCGTAATTCGAGCGCTGTTAGATATCAAAGGAGCAATGGCAACCCAATCTCTTGAGTAAATAACATTTTGTTATTATCTTCCATATCAAAATCTCTGGCGAATTCGATTGGAAGCACTAGTTCGTACTGGTGCATATTAAAGCCGTTGTACACTGATTTAATTTGAGTATAAAAGTGAAATGCAAATATTTCAAATTATAATACATATTTTACCTAATAGGTAAAATGAAATGTACTGAGTGTTTCAGGATTTAATTCTTATGTTTATGATTCAATTTTTATGTTTAAACATACCTTGATGTTATTTTGTGTACGACGACTTTAATGTGCACTAGTGCACACTGAATGCGTTCAATTAAATTCGCTATAAATTAAGCCATTTCTGTAGTTGTGCTCCACAGTCTTGATAAGAAGCCTTAAATCATAAGTCGAAAGAAATTAAGGGCCGTAGCAGAAAAGCTGACTTATAATCTTAAGACAGTGTTTTATGACTTAAGTATTTTGTGTGTGTGTGTGTGTTTTCAGAGTAAAGCGTCGTCTACAATAAAGAGATGTCGGGAGTAAGCTGATTTTCCGGCCCAACCAGAAATGGTTGATTGATCAACCTCAAATCGACGCTGATTCAACGTCGATCAACAGCCTCTACTGCTACTGTTCATTGTAGACGACGCTTTATATCTTTAGTAACGCACAAAAATTTATGACTTATATTTTAAAGGCATCTCGTATTTATACACTTTTAAGACATAAGTTATAAGATAGTTCTTGTGCTAGAGACATAAGACTTAAGTCATAAGACATTGTCTTAAGATTATAAGTCAACTTTCCGTTAAAGTTCTAAGTGACAATAATTTCTATCTTTAAACTGTTTTTGTGCAGTCTTTAGGCTTTAATCGTTAGATTAATCGAATTGAATAAAACTCAATTCTTACAGCCTAAAAGCATGTTTTGTGGCAGATATATCGTCACTTAGAACTTATAGATTTACGGCTTACGATCTCTTAAAGCAAGGTTATGGACTTACTCTTAGTGAACAACGTTTATATTAACGTACGTACTTAATAATAAACTAAATAAATTTAAAAATATTTTATTTAAATTATTTAATCATAACGGCGTAAACAAAATTTGCACAAAATACGAGATGGAATTTCCCGTTTTGTATTATTTAAAACGATGAAGAACTTTATATTTGATTTTATTTACTAACTATGTGAACTTTTTCTTTCTTCATTCCGGTATAATGATGCATTATATATAAAATTGGAGTAATACAAATTATACACGAAAAATTTTAATTCGTGTGTAACTCAAAAGTGTAACTCAACCCCTAAATTTTAAATTATAACACAATTATTCATAATAAATAAGCGTTAAGTTATCAAATTTATCTTGATCGTATTTATTGATATAATAAGTATATCTAAATCTTCATAATGTAAATGTATTCCTCGATGTATTCATAACATAGGTAATCTATGAATCTAATAATGATTAATACGAGTACAATTGCTTATTAAGTGAACAAGTAAATTAATTAATTATCACTTTTATTATCTTTCTTGTCATTTTCATTAAACATTTTATTATAAATAATAATTTTTGAATACATATATTAACACAGAGCAGATCTGCTTTTACACGAATGTGCTTTTGATTGGATGTTATCTATAA
>NW_017304228.1:265176-284090 GCF_001594115.1 Trachymyrmex septentrionalis | reverse complement strand
GTCATTTTCATTAAACATTTTATTATAAATAATAATTTTTGAATACATATATTAACACAGAGCAGATCTGCTTTTACACGAAAACGTGCGTTTGATTGGATGTTATCTAATTAAAAATCTAATCTTGAATTTCGAAATTAAAATAATCATTCCTAGTGTCGCCGAAAATTGTTTTAATTATAAAGTAAAAAAAAAATATATATATACAGATATACCAATACGTAATTTTGATTAATAAATTCACTGTTAAATATTAATGAATCAAATTTAAATCACTTCCTGGAATTAAATCATGTTATAGAAAAGTCAGATCGTGTAAACGCAATAAATTAACATGTCAAAGCTTTTTTTAAAAACGAGTAAATATAGATAACTATATATAATACAATTAATAATAATACAATTCGTCTTTTATTACATTCGTATAACGCTATAAGTGTAAAATTTTAAACGTTTTGACTTTGTCAGTGATAGTAAGAAAACGTATTCATGTAATCCCTTCCAATGTCAACGAACTAACATATGATACATAATAAAAATTATCGCTCTAAGCTAATCTTATTTACTTTTTCCTGCGTCAAAATATTACGGATCGAAATAGGTATCCAGTCAGAAGCTTGAAAGTCCATAATTGTAAAATTGTGTTTAACTAGTTCTTCGATTGTTATCGAGAATCAGCTCAGTCAACAATTTCATACAAAAACATCATTCTGAACAAGGATTTCTTCAACGACTATCCTATTATATTCTGTACAATTAAATGTCAATTTCTGATTAAAAAATTATTATATTTAATTCGATATTGATGAGAATTTATTTTTCACTTTGTAGCATATACACATAATATAGATAAAGAATAATTTACTAAAAATTTTATATATATAAATAGTATAGTCCATTAAAAATATGATAATGTCATCACTGCATTAAATGAATATGGTATAATTAATTTCTATTATATAAATATGCTTATACGGAAAAATGATTTTGCTGAAGTATTAAAAAATTTAGTTAAATATAGATCTGAATATAATTTTATTATTATCATCAAAATAATAATTCAGGTTAATTATGTATAATAAGTAATTTGCAAAAAATATGTGTGTTAATTATCATATATATTTCCTTTTAGTTTTTAGTGTTTAGTAGTATATTTATGTCCATTCATAGTCAGGCCTTAATTTAAGACTTTCTTAAATTTATATATTTAGTAATCAATAAAATAATTCATAGAGAATCTGAAGATAAATTTAAGGAAGTATCTCTGATAATATCTGACTGATAAACATGGGCATTAATTATACTTATACGGATGTAACATTTAAACTGTATAAATCTACTTATAAAGTAAAACAAGGTTGAGTTCATGATTATTATAATAATATCTTTTAATTAAATTATTGACTATAAAAAAATCACTATTTTAAAATCTTTTTAGAGAAATGTTTTAAGAAAATAAACAATTGCAATTTGAAATAGATCGATGAGAATAAATCTAATAAATAAGAAAATTTCTATTTTTCGTTGTACTAGATCTTATATTTATATTGCTGTGCGAATTTATATAAATACGTATTTTATTTTTCGAATAGCACGTCGAAATTGTTTTCAGAAGGCAGTTATGAACAAATGAAAAAGTAGGGGAGACGGGGGACAAAAGTAACATTTTGATTTTGAAGTGTTATAACAGTTAAAATATTTATATTAAAAAAATATGTATCTTTGGATGTAGAATTTACTTAACTACAAAATTTTTTTTGGTGTAATTTTTTTATGTAATTAGAAAAAAAAGTTATGTTTGTTTAAAGACTATGAGGAATTTTATTACAACCGTTCCAACCCTGACGATTGTAACAGTAGAGGGGAATTTGTACCACATCTGCCAGAGGTACATAACACAACTACATAAGTCATATTCTTTCTTGCAGCTGCACGAATGGATATTTAATCCTTTATAACGTCTTTAAATGTTTGTGTAAAGATACTTCTTTTATTAATATAATTTATCTCTTACCTGGGGGGTTTTCTTATTAGCAGCATTCTATGAAGAAAAACACAAATAACATTGTATAAAATAATACTAAAATAAAATTAAGTAAGTTCGGGGACAATTGTAACGTTACATCGATGTTATTATTGTCCTCTAATGGTATTTTATGATTTATAGTAAATTTTTTAAATAAAAATCTAGATAAAAATTAACTCAAATGTGCAAATCATCAACGCAGATAATCATATTAAGATAATACATTATACTTTTGTTTTATAAAGAAAAAAAAATATTTTAGATTTTGTGCACGCAGTAAAACTTACTTGATGAAAAAAATTATTTCTGTTCCAGCACTCGTGCACATTTCACGAGAACCAATATGTAACGAACGATTCAATGCCGATTTGTCTACAGAATTTTATCATGCAGCTGCACACACAAATAGTTTAAGAAATATTAACGATCTTACTATTGTCCCTTTGTTAGTTTTGTTCTCGGTCTCCCCTAATGTGACAAATTGACACACAAGCAATTTATAAATTTTGATGCTAATTAGCATCTTTATATATGTTAATGAATATGTTAAATCTGTGAATAATTTAATGCAAAAAAATATTATCTCAGACGTTTAAAGACCGAAAAAAATTTCGGCGCGCTGTTTGCAGATGTGTACATAAATTCACACAGATGTATAAGCATTAAGATCTGCTTTGATCGATAAATAGGATTTTTCTTATTTAATTAGCTTTAAGAAAATGTTTTTTTATTATATTATTATTTTTCTTGTACCGAGCAGTATAATTTTACAAAAGAAAAGAGATATGTGTAATTATATATACAGTTATATATATTTATATTTCATATATTATATTTTTATTTGGACAATTTTTTATTGGATTGCTCTTTCACCATTTTCAAACAAAATCTGCATCGAAAAGACATTCAAGTGTGAAACAATGCGTTAACAAATATACACATTGACACATTTATCGTGCCGATAGATTAATAGCGAGAAAACTGTGAATTGATTCTCGTTGATTTATCGCGCGTAGTAAATGAGGATCGAAGCCCCGATGACGAAACGACACACGTGTGACGCACTGATTGTTTACTTTGATACAAACGTCTTTAAAGCGTACGGCCCATGAACGATGCGTTTATACACGACGAACACTCGTCAACGTTATGCGATCATTGGTAGATGAAGTAACGCACGTTGGCGTTATAATGTTGTCGCAATGACATAACGATTATTTCGCCGTTTTTCTTGGAAAAAGCACTTGAAGTTTACTATTATATTTTCCCATTTTTCCTGGAAAAAGCACTTGAAGTTTGCTATTATATTTTGCTGCCCGTGAAACAAGAAGAATTTTTATCGTGCTTCGGCAAACTTATCAGGATAACACCCTGGGAAAAAATATTTTATATATAATTATATAAAATTATATATAGACTATATATAATTTTATATAATTATATATAAAATATTTTTTCTCAAACTTCAAGTGCTTTTTCCAGGAAAAACGGCAAAATATAATAGTAAACTTCAAGTGTGCTTTTTCCAAGAAAAACGGCGAAATAGTCGTTACGTCGTTGCGACAACATTATGACGCCAACATACATTACTATATAGTTACTATATATAATTTTATATAATTTTACATATATAAAATTTTTTCCCGGGACGGTATAATGTTTCTCTCTTTACGCGAACTATCGAAATTTTCCGTGATTATGTAAAGATTTAACATCAACTGACAATATACTATTTTCTCATTATTACGATATAATTTGTGGATAATCTTTGCACTAATAATAAGAACCACCGGTGAGATCATCGTGAAATCGTTGTAAAAATTTGTCGATTTGTCATTAAATAAATTGAGAGTATAGAACTCTTGATAATAAAAAATGTAGAAGTAATATGAGAGTAACAGTGCGGTTATTGTGGAACGCAAAAATTAATACAATTTTAATATAAGTATTATACATATAATGAATGTAAAAAGTATTCGTACAATGAAAATATTTAAAAAAAAAAACTTTATTTTTAAAAAGTAAATATTATCCAGTGAGAAATAAGTCATTGAATTGATGTTGAATCGATATAAGTACGATGATTTCAACATTAATTTGACGTCGATTCGACGTTTAATTGACGATTTCTTGTTGTATATTTAACAATTTATTCATAAAAAATAAAATAAACTGTATATTTCTTAAAATGATCTATACCAAAAAGATATACATTAATTATACAAAATATATTATCGGAAAAATAAGTAAAAATTAAAAATTGTATTGTTTGAATGCTCAAATAGTATTCGTACAGACGAGAAATTTAGCTTATAAAATCTAGAATATGAAGCTCCGTTTGCTTATGTTAGAACAGAATGTATTTATTGTATAAAATTGCTAATTAATGTTTATCTTCTATAAATAAGATATTTTTTTTATAACAAATTAATACTTTTTTTATAACAAATTTTTTTGTACAAATACTTTTTGTTCTCACTGCATATGTACGAGTATAAAGATTAACATATTAATTAGAAATTCTTTAGATGTTCGACTTCATTCAGGGTAATTTTTTAATGAGTATTTTTGCGAAAAGCAAAAACATTTGTAATAGCAAATTATCATTTGTAATAATAATTAACCATCATTTGAAGTATAGTATTAATTGATACTACACTGAGTTAACTCATAATAGAAATTTACGACGTGAAATTTCGGTGACATTAAAAATGCGTCACATGGTGACTGTGTCTTGTTTTCCTGCAGGATTGTTTGCGTTTTAATAAATTACTGAAACTACATAGAATTTCTAATAAACTAAAACACAAACAATCTAGTAAGAAAACATGTATACCGCAGATTTAATTTGGCATCCAAAAGCAATGTGCGCAGGCTATGTCTGGAATTACGAGGGAATTAATAAATTTAAAAGTCAATTTATGTAAAATTAATGCTTCACTGAAAAAAAAAACCTTTGAAGAAATTAACTCTTAATACACATACTTCTCCGAATAAGAGAATCTAATATTAGATAAACATTTACTTACAATAAATATTTATAGAATGAAAAAAAAAATGATAGAGTTAAATCAAATTAATGGTTTTTATGACAAATAAATATATATTCACAGTTAGTAGACATTTACTTAAACCTATTCAAATATATAAATATTTATTATAATTTAATATTTTTTTCCAATGTATTATTGTATCTTTATTCCTGCTTTATTTTTTATTCCTCGCCCTTTTGCATAATGCCTATCTTGTTTTGTGACAAGTCCTTTTTTCTCTTCCAAACTCATTTTACGATTTCGTTTGGCGAGCGTAATTCTTCACGCTCGAGCGCTCACGGAATCGCGGCGATCTTCGCACGCGGATCACGTCGCGGACGCGCGGTTCGACTTGATTCGCGTACGTGAAATACTTACGAAAACTCGGAAAGAGCGGGGAATCCTTGAAGCCCAGAAATTATGAAGGATGCAACGCGCTCTTCCTGCGCAATGAACGTATAATGTACGTACAATACATGCCCGTGTAAGCGTAGCAGCGTTGTCTTCCTTCTCATTGAATCGCCCTTGCCGCGAGCTAATCGACATCGCCTTCGCAATATTGAACACAACACTATTCATGAGTAGATTTCCTTGCGCTCGATACTCGATATTGCTTCGATACATCTATTGATCGGGTTACATATATCTCGCAAATAATAAAATAAAGTAATGAAATACGACGCCAATGCAGCTTGCGATTTTGACGATTCGTTAATCGCCGCCGATACTGTTCTATTTTAAAGTGATGAGCATAATCAATTATTTATTAAAAAAAAACGATTATATTAAATAGATTGTATATTGAATATGTTTTTCGATTACAGTGCGATCGAGATACAGATAATCTTATCCATCACTCCTGTCGATCCTCAAGACTAAAAATAGCTTAATCGTTTAAAATAATCGATTATTAATCGAATATATCCATCACTTCTAACAATAAATCACTTCTGAATTTTAAACTTTAATTTTTATAGCGATTCCTTATGAACGAGCTGTAGTTTAACCTTTGTGCTGATTGCGAATTGCGAAATTGAAATTCCGCAGCATAACTCTGCGAAACGATTTAATGTGTGAAAGGATATTCTTAAGATAATCTTCTAAATGCGATAAAATAACGTCATCGTTTACTTCAATGACTAATTTAAAGAACAAAGTTTGATTTTTTAAAGTTCTTATTCTTGAGGTTGCGTCACCAAACTGTTTTCGTTAAATATTACTGAATGTTAAATATGAATTTGCAACAAAGATAATCTGCATATTTCTTTAAAATATTCTTAAAAAAAAACATGTGATTTTTTAAAAAAATTTTCGCAAAGTGAAAGTTATACATTTTGAAGATTAATAACAATGTAGTTTTATTCGTAAATTTTACATCGATTGGTTTGAAAGACGCAATTCGCAATATGTAACGTTTTATTTCTTCCTCTTATTTTCTGTTTTTTTTTTAGAGATCACATTATTGCATGATATAATATCACAGTTCTTGCTGTCTATATGTATAATTATCTATGTATATACATAGATAATTATTAATTCAATAGCAATCTAACAGAATGAGATTTCAAACAAATAATTTTTTTATAGATAATAATTAAGAAAAATGTGACTAATTATGAATTCAAATCTCATTAATTTTTTTAAATAGAATTATATAATTGAAATGTAATTATATCCACGTAAAATTATATAACTTAAGTGCAATTATTAGACATCAGATTTTTATATAGATGTTTTTTGCAGCATGCACAAAACTATCTTAATTATGTTAATTTTTACCCTTGTGTTGTCTTTTTTATGATCTTGTTAACTTAAATATTAAACTAGCACTCGAAAACAATGTTTGGTCGAATTAACTGGAATTCTAATGGAAAATGAACAATCCAGAATTCTAATTATATATATAAATCTACAAGATTTCTGGCTAAATCTACTGAATGTTGATTATTTCAACTAGAATTTTAATAGATTTAATCAGAAATCTTCTAGATTTAATTACAATTCTGAATTGTTGATTTTCCACCAGAATTCTAGTTAATTCAACCAAACATTTTTTTCTATGCAGTGCCACTGTTTTCTTGGACACATAATATAGAATTGTTTTTGATAATACAAATTCAATCCTATTGATTTCTGATATCATTTTTCTTTTTCTTTTTTTAATTGGTTCTGCCAGCTTAATATTAAGCTAGAAGCGTCATGATTTTTTTCGAAATAGCACATAAAATGGCGGTACAAAATTATTATTAATGGTAGTACAATTTAGTACAAAATTATTTTGATGATCCATCAAAATTATTTTTGGATCTGTACCTATAATATATTAGATACTTCAGCAAAATCATTTTTTATGTGAAAATAAATAAATATAATAAATATAAATAAATACATACTATTCTGTATGATATAATATTATATATAAATAGAAAATTATAGTAACTACTTATTTTTTTACAGTAGGGTGATCAATAAAATATATAAAGTATAAAGTATACTTGAATCTCTACGTATTTTGTGTTATTTGAAAATTTTTGTAAAAATATTGTTATATAAAAATTATCTATTATAGTCTTGGGTGATACCGCAAAAAATTTCAATTGTTTATCTATTAGAAAGCTCTATCAAACAAATATGACGTAACATTCGTATATGTGGTATTTTTTAAACGGATTTTATGTGGCGGATTTATTGTGACCCAGCAAAAAATGTTACACACGTAACGTATTTGGCATTAAGTATATTTTAATGTAATTAGTATCAATGCTCTGGAATTTTTTTCTGCTTAAAGTTTCGTATCGTTATAGAGAGAAAGAAAAAAGAGACTGAGGAAGTTTAAAAAATGATTCTAAGATCAGTTGAATTTTGTAAATTGTCAAGAAAACAGAAATTATACATACGTGCATGAAAGTGATATGCTGAAAAGTAAAGGTATCGTTTTTTTTGCTCAATTTTCAAAACATTTGATGATTTGAATTGAAAGTTTGATTACCAGGATGAACCAGACCAAAGTTCAAACTGTTTGAGTAAATTGAACGTGAAAATCGTGCCGTTACCTTGCAATCCATGTGATAAGAAGCGTGATAAAGAAAGAAAATAAAAAACAGCGCATAAAGTAAACAAGTACAACAACACACCTTATGATAAGATTATTTATAAAAAATAAAATAACCACATCGTAAATTTTTTTGTCGCATTTTCATCAGACAGTGCGATCGTGCTAAACTCTGTATTGATATTAGCGGGAACGTGAATAACTCACGTTCTTGTCGATTGATCTTGGATAATTTACCTGAAATATTTTTATCACAATCATTTAAAGTTGATTTTTGATAATCATGATGATAAGGGTCAACTTTTGCATAATAAAATGCTTCCTGATTCTTTATTCAAGATTAATACGCGTTTAACAACTTTGTTGATCTATGTTATTTATAAATAATTGGAACGTTTTTCCTCCGTACATTACAATTTGAAAAAAGATTAAGGTATAATGATTATGAGAGCTTTTTTTACACTGTTTTTACGATGATTGTTATGATATTACGTGGATGATTTAAAAAAATTGATCATTAAAATCAATAAAAAAAGCTTTTTATTTTTTTTATTAAAAAAAATTTTTTTCTTGTTTTTTATTTAAAATGGATTATGTCTTAATATTATACCATATTTTGTTGAAATAATATCCTGGGAAAAATATTTCATATACAATATTATTATCTATAGAGGCGATCATGATATAAGAATACAAGGTATATCATTGCACATAATGGCGATAATAAGTAATACTGGAAACAACTAATCAAATTTTGGCTTCAATGCACTTTCCTTGCGTAATAGCGCTGGCATCTTGGAATACCCAATCAAATTTTGACCACAATTCATTCTCGTATTGCGCATCCTCGGGAATGATACACCTTGTCTTCTTATATCATAGCGGACACCAGGACCTGTAAACTATAGGGATAAGTAGAATAATCGAGACTATATGTTAAAAACAAAATACGAGAAACACGCGTAAACGTGTCTGAGCACGCAGCAGCGTGCGACTTTCGTTCATTCTGCTGTAACATCTCGTTGCGAACACATCTATGATATAGAAGTTACGCTATAATTAAAAAAAATGGTACACATAGGTAAATATTTTTATTGTTAAATTTTTTGTTTTATATTTTTTGTTTTACTATCGTATGTGATTGTTTGAGATATTTGATTTCTATTTAGATAGTAAGTGTAGTTCTTATTTAATAAAGTCCAACAGATTTTTTAAATATTATTTTTATTTATCTGTCTTTGTTATCGTATACTGTTAATGTTTCAAAAAAAAAAAATAAATGGATGAGGATAGTAGGCTAACCACAACATGGGGTTATATGACTCATTTAATAACGACTCTTATAGTACTTATTCAATATTTCATTCCTTTAAAGAGAGTTATCTCAGTGGTAAATGTTATAAATTTAGTTTCCTCACGTCTCTAATCTCGATAAAACTCATTCGTGTTTTTGCACGAATCTTAACGAATTTAGCAAAAAAAGCATTGTTCCCTGCGAATATTTTTGTTTAAAATATATTGTTATAACAGTTTTATTAAGATGTAGCAAAATACTTTAATCTTTATTTTAATAATCTTATAGTCAAACTACCCCATTAGTCGCGTTCCCAGGGCTAGTTGACTCAGATGGAATGGATAAGAAAAATGTATTTTTGTCATATTAGTTATCAGTTTCTCCTTATTATTAAAATATTATTAGATAGTCAAATGTAACTGATGTAGAATTCATTTTTTCGATAAGTCTCTTAATTTTGTCTGTAAAAATTCGAAACTGAAAAATGATTCTACTAGCCTCGGTCTCTACTAGCTCTATATAATTATATCAAAGATTGACATTATTTTATATACAGTTATATATAATTATATATAAAATATGTTCATATATACATAATAATTTTTCCCGGGATATTATTAAAATTTGATCACACGCGTACATTTCAAAAATTTAATTTCTATTTCGAGAAAAATTATTTGTATTGTATTATATCATATGTATTAATATATATTCCGTTGGATATTTATCTGTCTAATACGGAGCAAGTCAATTTCTTTAGAAAATATTATAAAGAAAATAGTAAATACAGAGAAATACTATTGGAAAGGATGGTTTTGCAGAAATATAAAATGTAGCTAGATATAAATAATGAAAATAATTTTGTTGGATCATTAAAATAGCTATAAAATTATAAAAATTATATTAAAATGATAAAATAATTATATAGAATAATTAAACTAGTTGCTAGGATGTCAAAACTTTTTGTAGCATTGTTTATTATGCTTGAGATTCCTACGTAATTATTTTGATGATCCGACAAAATTATTTTTAGATCTATATTCTCTAAATTCTTTGAAGTAGACTCTTACTCTAAAAAATAAAAATTGAGTCAGTCTTGAAAATAAGTAGCTCAATTTTCAGTTTTTAAGAATGAGATTTCTTTCTTTAGTATGAGATTTACTCTCTAAAAATTTTAGAGAGCAGCTACATTTTTAGGTACTTCAGCAAGATCATTCTTTCCATATATGGATGTCAATAATACCGTGACGAATGATTATGACGCATGTCGTACGAAAATGGCATAGCGGCAAGATGTACTTGAGTATTGATCGCCGATTTTTGTCTATTAGCAAATTTTTTTGTCTATTGCAAATATTAGAATTCGCTTCCCACAAATTGCTTGGCAAAAATCCTCAATTGACATTGACTATCTCAATAGATATAGAATGATACTACGGCACATTCGCAAAATTGTGCAACGGACGTAATCGCGCTATTCTTCGAGCTTCGCCAATCATTCGTACAACACTTCGATATTACTAGGCCAAGGCCGTAAACGTGTGCGAAACGACGCACTATGCTGATCTACATCCTATATTTTGCGGCCCGTTTAGGATCGTTGACCTTTATTTGCCTTTTTTTTATAGACCTTGGTTCTTTTCTTTGACCGTGTGCCGTTCATTAGAGAGGTTTTGTAGTTTCGTAATATCTAGAAGTCCACGCTGGCACGTATTAACTCCGAGCAAAGGAGACTCTTATACCTTAAGAACATAGAATAAAGTTAGGAAAATTGATTGAAAGAGAGGACAACCGGTATACATTTGTGATAGAATATGAAGGAAACAAGATGCTAGAGTCATGTAGAGTAGAACAGAGAAATCACTGTGAATCAAGGCAGCCGAAGACGCACTTGTTTCTATTTGGACGAAGTTTTTTAACGTTTCACCGATTATACTCTTAATTGAACTTTTTACAACTTATCTTATTAATAGTGATACATTGATTTATTTAATCATACTTTATGAAGTATATCGTAAAATGATTAAATGTTGTATTGATTTCTGTCCGCTAGTTTTCATGAAAAGAGCAGGGGATGCGCAACTCCGTTAGTAATTATGGATTGAAAATATATAAATTAAATAATTATAATTTTTGATATTTTAAAATTTATCAAAATTTATCAATTAAATATGTATTTTTACAAAATACGATATTTAATATATTAATATATAATATTTTTTTAATATATGAAAATCTTTTTAGCGACTAAATAGACTTTTATAGTGTTTTGTTAGACTATATCATATTATAGATTCTTGAAATATTTAAATGTAGTTTTTATATTAAATATTTTAATGTAGTTTTTAGTTCTTATTTAAATCTTTTTTTATTAAAATAAATATTTGCGTTTGCATACACAGATTTATGTTATAAGTGGTTCGTAAGTTTAATTGAAAAAAATGTCTTTTGCATGTTAAATATAAATAATTCATACTTAATTCTGTGATTAAATATTATTTTAGGTATAATGTTCTTGATCTTTGGAGTAGAATGGTCACCTTGTCATCTTTAGTTATAAAGATAAAATATATTTCTCTGATATTCTCTTGAAATACGAACATGCGTACTTTGGAATATTCCCTTTGTGCCTTGTGTTTGTGACATTTTACATATTTATATGGATTAAAAATTTTTTGTACGGGTATTAAAAAAAGTATTTTTAATTAAATCAAACCACTCAGACACTTTGGAAATTTAAGGAAATTCCTAAATGGTTAAAATTATCAATTTTCGCAATGTACGAAGATAATAAAAATTGGTCTACATTGATGGACTATGATGCATTTTATTACAAGCATATTGTTTTATTAAACAGGTAATTTCCGCGGATTTCTTATACATTAATAATCATGGATATTTGCCGCTTGTGCAATCATTTTATAGAATTATGATATCTTAGAATTCTAAAGAATTGTGTGATCTCATTTATAGAATTTAATTTTTTCTGTATTTTTGATTAAGTACCTATACCATTTTTTAATGATATTATTACTATTTTATAAAATTAGTATCTATTATTCTTGTACAAAATGTTATATATTAAGGGACAAAATGATAATAAAATGATTTTTGTTTAGGTTGGTTTTTTAAATTACATTTTTTGTTATTATTTTATTATTTTATTATAACTTAATTATAACTTAATTATTAATTAGATCTTCATGTATCACGTATTTTCTTGAATTATAATAACATTAATTATAATTATGAAATAATGGAGGAGGAAGTGCGCGTTTTCGATAACGTAAAACAATTCTAATAACTCAAGTTATGACAATAATTGTAAATTATTATAATATAAAAATAGATTCAGACGATGGCCTATTAACTCAAGCAAATTAACATCATTAAAATGAATATTATTCCCAAAATGAATATTAAGAGTCGTGTTTTTGATCATGATTTAATTTACTTTAATTTACATTTTGATATTATCGTGATCTGTCACACACACATTAGATTTACTTACATTTAAATGATTACTTCCTGTTACAATTTATAATTCGACAAAAAGACAAGTTGATAATGAAATGGTTTTCGTTTAGATTTAATAATATTCTTATTTAATAATATCCTTTTTTAATAATATTCTTATTATTTTATTATTATTTTATTATATTATAACTTGATTATTTATTAGATCTTCATGTATCATGAATCTTCGTGAAATTATACAATGTTAATTATAGTTACGAAGTAATAGAGGAGGAAGTGCGCATTTTTGTGCAATTTTTTTCGTAAAACAATTGTAATTCAAGTTATATGAATTAATAATAGATCGTAAATTATTATAATGTGGAAACGATAGATTTATATGATGACCTATTAATCTTTTCTCAAGCAAAATTAAATGATCAAAATAATTTTTAAATGAATATTAATAGACGGTTTTCAATTAGTCATGATTTAACTATCTTTTTGATGTCGTCATTTTGTTATCGTGATCTGTTGTTTTATTGAGCTTACTTATACTTAAATAATTGCTTTCTATTACAATTTATAATAGATGCACTATTTTTTCTTATAATAATAAAAATTATTTATCTCGCAATTTAGAATCTTTATTTAGACGATTGCGTATAGAAAAATGATGTTGCAACGTAGTTGCAATCATAAAAAACTTTTTTTGCTAGCTACATATATATAGCATTAAACAATATAGAGATTTTGAACGTATGTGTGTTTTTTCGCGAATATTATATATATTCCTCTTTTACATGCAAATAATTTTACAAAATTAGCCATACCATGGCAATCTCGCTCAGTAATGTTCTATTTAATGATGGTCTAGCGGTAGACGTCAATCGATTAGCGCATCCATTGTTTATGCGTTACGTAAAAACGTCATGCAACATTGATCGCTTCCTGAATATAATTGCACGACTGTTGGCGGGTTGTCGTTACTTCGAAGTTATTATTTTTTTTAGATAGCAAAAGCCGCTTACAAAATTAAAATTAAGAAAGCGAAGTGTTGCGCTAAATATTATCAGTGTAATATTCCAATGCGTTGAAAGAACGCGGATGCAGAACAACTGGAAGAACATAAATATTTTAGATGAAGAAGAATTTTTACATAAAAAGTTGTCTGAAATAATTTTTATAAAAAAACTAATAAATGGCTTAAACATTAAAAATGATGAAATCTCTCGACGCTGTATATTCTATTTATAATTTATTCAAAGACTTGATATTTTTCTCTCCTTACTAATATATTATATATTATTTAATTTTTGATTGCTTCAGTCACATAAAAGTGATTGAGACTTGTCTTTACGTTTATCATGTAAATTGAATATTTTATCAGATTATTTATTATATATGTCTGTTTAAATAATTTGTCATAGTTAACTTGGTAATTACAATGAAAATACGCTTGGACACATCATTTCCTTACGTTTATATCTCACAAGATACAGTAACGTATTGCATAATTTGGTTTTTTAATTTCAGTTTTCAAGTGTATGACATTTTACAACAATAATAATTGTATATACATCTTATAAGACACGGCCACATATCGCATAATTCGGTTTTTAATTTCAATTTTCAGGTTTGACTAATAATTTTTAAATTGTATTGTAATGATTGTTTTGCGACATTAAGAAGAATTCACAGTAGGATCGAAACATATATAAAGGGTGTCCCAAAATTAACGCAAGATTTGAATTAAATAGAAAACACAGTTTTTAGTCTTTTGATTGTTATTTTTTTATTGAATCATAAAGTACATAGGATAGGGTTATTTGTGGAATAACACATCGGGCAAATGGCCTCCACGGCTTTGCATGCACATACGCACTCGTTTATCGAAATTTTCCATGACCATTTTGCATAAATGTGGCTGAATTTCGTTGATGCAGCGTTGAATCTCCTCCTTTAATGCACGGGTGGTTGTGGGCTTGTTGACATAGACCTGTGATTTCAAATAACCCCATAAAAAGAAATCTAATGGTGTTAAATCACACGATCTAGGGGGCCAATTCTGAGGCCATCAAGGTGAAAATGTGCTTCATCGCTTAGGATGATTTTGCTCAAAAAATATTGTTCAATAATGAACACACGTTGTTCTATCGTGTAACGCTCCATTTTCACTAACTCTAAACTATCAGCTGTTAAATTGTTTTTTTTTTTTGGGTTGCCAACACTTTACTGCACAAATGGCGGCAAATTCAAATCTTGCGTTAATTTTGGGACACCCTTTATTATGTGTTGATTGAATAAATTTACTACACGCATATCCAGTGTTCGGGTCATTTATATATTTGTGGCTTGTTTTTATACAATATCAGCTAAAAATTCTACAAGTGCGAAAAATTCTTACAATTTTCTTTTTAAATTGCATAGTTTAAATAATGGTGACTATAATATTATTGATAATATTACATTGTTTTGTAATTTTCTAAATCAGTTTTATATTTTTTCTTTCTTTTATTTTTTTCATAATACGGTTTAAATATAAGATCGGAGTACAACGTAACCTGTCTCTAAGACAGACCATAAGCTAACTTAATTTTTATAATGTCAAGTAGTTGTTATCAGAGCTGAAAACAATCATGTATTTATGGGAAATCCTTCAAAAAAGAAACTGTAATATTATATATTTGCATCTTGCAGAACAGCAAAGTATTCACATAAAGTATTCATATAAATGAAAAACATTTTATATAAAAGTGAAAAGATTCTAAAAATTTTTGTATATATAATATTCACATGTAGATATTTTGTACAGATGACTCCTGAAAAAAAAAAGAATGGGAATATGTAGCATTATTGCCTATCGTGTTAGTTTTGAGACCTATTTTGTCCAACGATCATTTTTGCTTATCTTACGAAAAAGTTCATTATTGCAAAATTGCAAACAGTATTATAAAAGTTGCTTACATTATTTGATAGAAGATATTTTCTAGTGTAGTAGTCTATTTTGTATTTGTGTTTATAAAGTTTTTAGCTTTTGTTGGCTAAGAAATATTGCCTAAAAACAAAGTGATTTAGCGTTCATAGCAAATTTTTTCTTTCCGTATATTTATTTTAAAAAATTTAGAAAAAAAGTTAGAACTTAAGATACGAAGCGGCTACCGGTCTGAGTATTAAGATGTTGAACTACTATTATATATATTATATATTCATTTAAAACGAATTAATTTTCAGAAATAATAATTGCATGCCGATAAGACATTCACACAATCAATACGAAACAAGTAATCCCCCCAAAAATTTCCCAAATCTTAAAAAACTGTAATAAACTTATTGCGAAAAATATTTCCTCGGCCGGAAGTCGAACCCGGATCTCTTGCATTCCGTATGAGCGTCCTAAGCTTTAGACTACCGAGACCCTAGCAACATTCTTCGCAATAACCGATATGCATAGAGAGTTACGCATTATAGATGAGCGTGTATAAATAATGTGATTGGAAAAAAAGTTAGTTATAATTGAGTATGTTTTTTCGGTCGTAAAAAAGTGATTTCCATGTAAAAATATATTAATTTTTTTCAATACAAGGACTTTAACCAAGTGGATAGATCACGATCTCGAGAAGAGATCTGCCATACGAATTATATGGAAATTGATCATAATTTCGATGATCATCAAAAAAAAAAATTTTTCAAAAAAGAAGCCAATTTAAATTAAGAAGAAGATAAGTACGTCGAATAAAACACTCATTGAATTTTAACTGTCAGAAGATTTCTGTATCGGAGATATGTACTTGTCTTCTGATTACTTTTTTACGACCGGAAAAATTCTTAATTATTAACTTTTTTTCTAAATTTTTTAAAGTGAAAATATATGGAAAGACAAAATTTGCTATGAACGCTAATTCTTTGCCACAATGCCAAATTTTATTTGCAAATTTAGAGATCGTAAATTATTTGCAGATGTAACAAATATTTTTTTTATATTCACTACAAGAACTATTTGCAGTAAATACAAAATATTTGCCAAATATGCATATCTTATTACAAACAGCAAACAAATTTTGATAATTAAATTTGCAATTCTTTTGCGTTTATAGCAAAATCATTTTTTTAAATATACATATCAATGGTAAAATATATGTGAAAGTATTTTTATGCAAAAATAACTTGTAGTTTTAAATTTAAGTAATATTTTTACTTAAATTTAAAACTACAAGTTATTTTTGCACGTATAAATGAAAAAAAAAACAGTTTCAGTGAAATTATAAAAAATAATAAAATTTTACATTTGTTGCGTGATTATTATATCCAATCAGAATTTGTATAACTCGACACGCCGAAAAAACAATGGACAAGTTCAAGTTGATAAAGCGGCTAGGTCTACTCGCCAAGCAATTAGATACGATTGGTTGGATCTACAGGTAAGAACCAATCATATTCATTCGCTCGGCAAACATGTCTAGCCCCTTTACCGGCTTGAACTCACTCATTTTACATTTTGTGTGTAAAATTTAATGGGATTCCGAAAATATATACAGCATGTGAAATTAATATAATGTGTTTTTCATGTGAGTTGCAATATTACATGATTATACTAGGTCGGAAAAAATCTAGTGGATAAAAGATAGTAAATCATATTAATCTTATAAGCCAATCTTATCGGAATTTCACTACGTGTCGTTGAACTTCGTTTGGCCTTCGACGGGATATCCGGTCTTTCTCTGGAAAGTCCAAACTCAAAATAGCATCTCCGCGCGACGTCAGAAATAAACTACTTATACTTTATGACCATGTTCTTACGTATTGTAAGTACAGTGAAATGCATTGATATTTAAGATTGATTTTCTAGAGTTGATAAAATTATTAATTTAATTTATATCTTTGAATTCTTTTTTAATCATCTTTTTATTTATTCAAATTGCTAAGTCATTATATACATGAAAATAATTGGCTGAAGTATCTAAAAGATTTAAGTAAATATACATGAAAGAAACTTGGTTCATCAAAATAAATTATGTATAGGAAGTTCAATCATAATGAGTAATGTTGCAAAAAGTTTAGACGTTCTGTCAATTAGTTTGAGCGTTTTACATCAATATTTTGATAGTCCATCCAAAAATATTTTCAGATCTTGCTTAAATATTTAAGCAAAATCGTTTTTTTCTGCGTATAAATGTGTTTAATACATAAATTTTAATCTTCCTGTTTATATATATATATATTGTAATTACGATACATACCATCATTTAGATAATAAAATGACATATTATTAATTAGATTTCAGTACAAATAAATAATTTCTCAATTATAACAAATAATATTCTATTCTTTAAACGTTTAAACAATGATTCTAAAAAATAGATACTACATAGAATAAATAAAATACCTGTTTGAAATTCTTGGATGAGATTTAAAAAAAAATTTAATCATGGCTGCTTTCCATAACTCTCTTTTTCTGAACGAATATTATTTTTTATAAGTATATTTTAGATCTTTTTATGTAAATCGATGATTAATAATTATCTCGTTCGCAACTCAGACATCGGCGGCGAATATCTCACGAAATTTGTATAAAAAGGTTTCTGACAAATGTTTCTCTGTCAAACAATTGCGTTTCACATTTATAATTTTTTGCTAAAACACAGTGATGTATGAAAGTTGAATCAAATTGAGGCAAAAATGAAATCACATCTGCGGGAAAAAAATTTTCAGACTCAATTTGTATCTGTATTTAATTAATAATACGTAGACATTTGATGAGTCAGTGACTTTCTTTTACTTTTTTTTTTAACTAAAAATCGACTTATTTTTTAACATAGTTTTGTTTTAAAAAATCACTGATTTGTTAAATTCCCCACGTACATTACTTGACTAATTCTGATTGATGTAAAAGAGCGGCTAGTACATGTTTCCGCCTTTCTGATAATTATTCGCTTTTTAATATATGATGACATTTTGTGCGTTGGATAGAATACGTAAAGCTGTAACATGCCGATCGTGAGCAATTCCATGTAAAATTCGCATAATTTTCTACGAATCGTTCAACGCATCGTG
>NW_017304228.1:250440-265076 GCF_001594115.1 Trachymyrmex septentrionalis | reverse complement strand
ATATATATATAATATATATATATATAATATATATATATACATATATTTATATACAGAATACTCTATGACGAGATGACGAGAAGCTGTGTTAAAATTGCGTACTGATTATTTGCACGACGATAAGTGTCTGACGTGACATAATCTTTCCGGACGTCCGCGGTGCCGTGGTTCATCGCGTTAAGACTGAGCATTCGGATCGAGCTGGTGCAGGCGAATAATCACAAATAGTGAACGTGAATGAATGTAGAAAGAAAGTGTTATCTCTTTGGCGTACTAATTGTAAGACAAAGTTATCCCGAAACTAATTAAGGAAATGTCAGAGACAACGATCAGAGAAATCAGAAAAAAGTCAGGTAATTTTGCAAAATTATCTGGAAAATTAAAATTCTTGGCTTTAAAAAAGTTTAATATTTGTATCATATCTACGCAGTTTTTTGGAATACTGTCAACTTAACAATTAAATGCAAGCAATGTCGATACATTAATAGTAAGTTACATCGTTAAAGTTAAATTAGCTTAATAAAATATTCGACGGTTTGCAAATCAAGAAAGTAAAAAAAAAATCAAAATATTATTAAAAACAACAAGAAAAATCTTGAAATTTTGTCCAGAAGTCAAGAAAAATTTATGGAATTTTAGAGTGAGAATTTGTAGCAACTGCAAGAGATGGGACGTGTTCGTTTCGACACGAATTTAGGCTCGTTCGTGCTCACAGCACGTCGAATTGACTGCGTTCGTTTGCGTTCGTTCGCACTTCTTAGTCCGACTCCGCCTTTTAAGTATCATCGTCTGGTCGTCGCGCTGACGTCATGTGGCGAACGCCGCGGTAACGTCAGGAGTCGTATGCAGGTGAACCATAATCTCGACGTGCACGACGAGATCCGGAGAACGCGAGCGGGAAGGAGGGAAACAGAAGGAGAGAGAGAGAGAGAGAGAGAGAGAGAGGAGAGAGAGAGAGAGAGAGAGAGAGAAAGAGAGGCAGGAGAAGGGACCAATATGGCGAATCGGTTAAAAGCTATGCATCGGCGTTACGTCCACCAGTTCGCGAGTTGGCACGACGGTGGTGCATTCGTCGCTTCGATATCGACACGGTCGATAACGCTCTTATTTTCCTTTCTTTTCTTTCCTTTTTTTTTCCCAATTTCTTTTTTTTTTTATCATTGTCTCCTGAAACCTCGTCGAAAAGGAAATCTAACGCCCGCGCGGAGAAGGCCGAAGTAGCGCAGATCTGCGATTTTTCGCGTAGAATTATCGCCGATCATCACCATCGTGCTGATCCCTTTCGGTAAAACGAAAGTTCAGAGAACGATCAAGAGCGACGATCGATCGAGATAGAAGAGAGAAAGAAAAAAAAAGAAGAAGGGAAGAAGATCACTTTCGCTTTCGTCGGAGTGTCACAATTGTAGTGTGTGTTATTTTTGGACGAACGTCGATTAATTGAGACGCAATCAACGTGCGATAATTAGTAAGTATAGTGAGATTTTTTTCTCGATACTATCGACTAATATTAATCCCTTGATGTTAATCCAATTTCATCAACATCTAATGACAATAATAATAAAATTAATGATTTAAATGGTTTTATGAAAATGATAATATAATTAAGATAGATGTATATAAAATTATTGTAATATGATTTTATATATTATTATATCATTACATTGACGAAGAAGTATTAGTGCTAAACAGTTAATATTAGAGATAAATTATATCATAATAATAATGAAATAATATAACTATTTATAAAACTAATTGTGTTTTTTATATTAAGTCATACCATAGGAAAGAAAAGTGCATAGGCTTTTCTATGAAGACATTATTTTCTTTGTTGATGAAATTGGACATCAAGAGTTAATGCAATATCGGTGTGTTCAATTTTTGATGATATAGATATCGAGAAAATATTATTTGTCTCTAAATCGAGATACGAACCCGTTGCAATTGTATTGATCTATATGTCTTCGTTATTGATATAGTTAATAAAAAAATTCTATAAAATTGGATTTCAATGCTTGCGAGATCGTAAATTGAATGGAAATATCGAAATAGTTTCGAGCAGAGTGGCTGACTAACGCACGACTGAACGTTTCAATTATTTTCTATTGACCATCGATCAATCACTCGGGCATTGTTCAAGAACCATACAAAATATAGTATATCTTCCTTCCTTTTTTCCTTCCTTACTTACTTCCTTCCTTTCTTCTTACCGCACCTCGTCTCTTATGAATCACGAGTGTGCGATTTAAGTTCGATTCACGTTCCACTCGTTCGCGATAGACTCGTGGGAGCATTTAATGAACGTATTTATAATCGTTAAACCATCCTTATGTATTGAAGGAAGCCTTGAATTAATGCTTCTCGATGCGAGCCGCGTCTCTGCATGCGTTCACTTCGCTGTGCGATTAGCAAGATAGATGGATCGCTTGTACACAACAAGTCAACAGTTCGACGCCGCAAATGCGTCAGCGGGGGATTCCGTATGATTATTACGATCACCACCCGGCGATCTATCCGTAATCGGAAAACTGGAAAGTCAATGACTCTCCTTAGCTTTTTTACGCGCTTTAGCGCGAAACAAATATGTTTTTAAACGCTCGTTAAAGTACTCCCTAATTATTCGCATATCTGCTTCTTTATCTCTTTCTTTTACGCCACGATGATAAGTATACCTTTTAATTGTTGATAATTTTAAACGAAAAAGAAAAAACCGTTGCCAAAGTATTTAAATATATAGCTGTATATTATCTAAAAATAATTGTGTTGGACTATCAGAATTAATTATGTATGCAAGATATTCACACTGGATTTACCAGAATATCAAATTCTTTGCATTAATAATGCTTGAATTTCTTACATAACTATATTAGTCCAACAAAATTATTTTCAGATTTGTACATAATACCTAAATTTTTAGATATTTCAGCAAAAGCCATTTTCGAGCAATATAGCCATCGATTTAAGCTACGAAAGTTTGAATTTTTTCCTGCTCTCTTTCTCTGCCTCTTCTTTTTCGTTTCTCTCTTACACTTTTTTACTCTCTTGTTGTAAGAAACGTACATACTACGTATTAATAAAAACGTGATTGAATCATATTACCGAGTCCATTGATCAGATTACGTCTTCTTTGTTTTCGGCTTTAAATGATACTATTCCGAAATAAGGTAAATACAGCTTTCACAACAAAACCCCGTCACCGCTGTATGTACATCGCGCGCAATTTATATTATATAACATGACGCAACGTACAATAGTGTGGTAAGATTAATTATCGCACGATAAGTGACACGTAACACGCTATGTCTCGAATAGGATGCCATCCATGATCGAAATTCCAGCATTATTCCTCATGACGCACTGTGTTCGCACTAAAAAAAGGAAATTTTTTCCTGCGCTCCTCCCTTTTTGACAAGAATTATGAGATTCGTTCATTTCTCAGCGAGTTGAATTTTTTTTATTATTTAATTTATCATTATCTAAATATTATCGCTTATATGTAACTGAAGAAATTAACACGATTCAGAAAACATTAATTTACTGCTGTAAGTGGCTCGTTCAATGATGAAATAGATTGTCTAGGATAACATTATGAATACAATGTTGTTTTACCTTGTTCTAATTTTTTCACTGTACAGATGTCATTAAATCTATGAAAAAAATATGAAATCGCGTGAAGACTTGTTCGAATAATAATTAATTATACGATATATTATGACATGGTAATTGCGTCTGTACGTATTATTAAATTCTAATGACGCGCCGTTGTCTAATATTACGATTTGTTGTTGTTCGAAACACAATTAATTTCATAGGTTAGCAATTTTCAATCTCAATAACATATATTATTTGCGATAAAAAATGTTCCTATGATGATTTTACGTTTCTTCTTTTCTGGCGAAAATTATGAGATTTAATTTTCAGCGTCGAATTCTTTAATTCCTTCAGATCTGATTTTATTGGAACCATGTTAAAAAAGAATTTTTTAATTCAATTCAAGGGCACTTTAATAATTTACACTAAACAATTAATTTTTTCAAAATTTTGACTATTTTTCAACATACATTATTTTCAATATACATTACAATGTACATTTAATCTCAGATGACATCAATAAGATTAAATAATTTCAATATAATGTTTTCAAATTTGGTGTACATTAATGTGTATACAGGGTCTGAAGAAGTTGAGAGTAAAGGGAAAAAAAGATTTATGATTATTTATTTTTAGCATATTTTGTTTAATTTATGCGTGCTACGAGGAATAAAACATCATCATCGCGAAATATTTTGCAGACACAAAAAACACATAAATAAGGCATAGTCAGCGAGAAAACCTTGTTCAATGGAATGTACATATCGGTAGGTATTTGCCTTACAGTGGAGAACGATGTGTAATTTTCTTTTAGCTTCCGCGAGCGTGAAATAGTTTTTTCAAGGATTTTATTTATGATTAGCTATATATCGACAATTGTGTAACCTCTACCTAAGTAATTAGTGTTTGTTCTTGTGCTTCAAGAAATTCATTTTATCGACAAATCGTATTACACGATCGATTTCGATATGTCTGTACCTACTTAATTGTGTTATAATATGCATATATTCAATGTATGTATATATTAATTATATTAATATATATATTAATATTATATATTAATTTATTAATTGTTTAAGTATTCAACATAAATATTTTAATTGACTTTTTGTTGGATTTACTTATTTCGATTTTTGTTACATTTTCGCCAAATAACTCGTTCACTTTCATGGGATATCAAATTGGTTGAACTAACTGATGTAATCTATTAAACATAATCAAATATTTCTACATATTTCTTTAATTCTAATTTATACATTATGTTTATGTATTAATACATAATCTAATTTTAATACATTGTTCTAACTTTCAAAATGCGAGGAACTTGGTAAATCGATATCACGTGACACTTTTAATTTATTATTACAAATAATTAATGTTAATTCCAAAGGCAAAAACAAGAGCATAAAAAATTACTTCGTAATTACTGATAATTACCCGTAATTACTGGTAAAACAGAATTGATGTACTATTGATAAATTAGTATCTAATTCTCGGATCTTTAATTTTAATTTTCAATTTACTATTCATCTAATTTCCATCCTAATTATATATATATGTGTGTGTGTGTGTGTGTGTGCGTGTGTGCGTGTGTGCGTGCGTGCGTGCGTGTGTGTGCGTGTGCGCGCGCGCGCGCGCGCGCGCGTGTGTATGTGTGTGTGATGTAAAGTAACTTTATCCAATATGGCCTATTAAGAATTGCGATTTTTACAGCATTGAAAACTGACTCTGATGAGTCAGACTTATAAAACATCTCTGAATATTTATTGAAAATATGAGATATTTAATATCTACATGAATGCAATGAAAATTTAACTATCTATGTAATTTTTTATAAACAGCAAGTAGGTCATATTTGGTGCAGTTACCTTATTATAGGAATTTTAAGGAGCCTGTATGTAGTACACTCTTAGAATTTTTCTGTCGCGCATATAAATTTAAATTTTCACCTACGAAGGAAGTTGACTTTTTTTTTTAATTATACGCTTATTAAATTAATAGAGTATTAGAAAGCTATGCAAGCTGTTTTAGATTAATTGCAGACAACTTTCAGGCAAGATACAAATCGGATCGCGAGTCATACGGTCAATTAACATTATTTTATCGTCGTGGTAATATGCAATATACGTTTCTTATGGAATCGTGCGTAAAGTCTAGTGAGCGAAGTAGCCGACCGGTGTGCCGGTTACTGTATACAGTAACGCAATCAGTAAAAGCTGTTGTATAATCCACGCGCGAGAGATGCAAAAAGAACGCGTGCTACGTACTTTTTATAGAATATGAACAAGCGTGTTGGGCGTCACGGAGAACGCGATCGCGATTGACGCGATCTCTAAGTCGAGGCGGTTCCCGGATCGATCGCTCCACTTTACTGTCGTCGATGATGATCGACAAGTGCAATCTTCGCCGCTCGCGAATCTATTCGCGTCAATGGTGACTGAATCGCCGCGTACACGCGGATCTATTCGGCGCGGCTCGTGGCGGCTGACACGTCAACCTATCTGCCTATTACGTGAAACGTGCCGCGTTGCGACACGGCCCCCCCGACAAATTTTCTGACAGAGATCGAAACGAGTCCTGCTTTCTCCCGAATTTTTGAGCGTGCCTCGCCGCGTGCGATCTCACGCGCGGATGTACCCATATTTTTCCTATTTAGCGGAATCCGCGATCTCATGCCTCGCTGACTCGCTGGATCGTCATTAACGTCGCGTCGGTTTCATTAATAAATGAAAGTCGCGTGGCTTAGCGGTGTATATTATCCACCTGCCAAGGCCGAATTGCCGGAACGTCCGTTCTCTCATGTCGCGCGCGTTCGCGAGTCGACGGCCGTATCAGTTATACTTTACCACGCTCTCATTACGCATGAAGCTACTCGTGTCGTTGAATGTTTACCAATCTGGCGACCGTATCGTTCACGCCTTCACGGAAAAATCGTCACGCTTGAAGGCGTTAATCTTGAGATAAGCGAATTTTAATCGATATCGGTGTACTACGGTATATTGAGAGAAAAATATACTAAATTTTAATAAATAATTGCTTGAATTATAGTACTAATAAGGTAAAAGTCCCAGTAACCGTACATGTACCTATATTTGGATACTTACACACAAGATTCATTATTATTGATCTTAAATGCTTTTTTTGTTACAATATTATGATTTAATTGTATTTAAAGAGAATTATTTTAAAAAGCATTTGAAATTAATTAAAATATAAACAAATAGATATATATATAAAGTTTTGTGTAAATATCCAGGCATATGTAGAGGTACATGTTACTAGGACATTTATCTTGTAACATTTATTTACGGAAAATAAATATTTGCTAAATAATAATAGTTAAATCGAATGATTCTTGTACCAAATAAATGTATGTTTACATTTACTAAATAACTAGTATTGTTCAAACAAACATTTATTAATTTAAAAATAAAAACATTTAAAATTTAGTACATTTTCCTCTCGTTGTAAGAAATTTCGGTAAGATTTATTGAGTAGTTGAATCGCAATTCCACGAAATTCGTAGGAATTATCCCGCGATTTCTCTGCTACGATGTCTTGTGCATCGGGACATAATAGAACCGATATAGGATTTTATTCGGTGAGGTTCTCGAAAGACTGTTGATAACAGGCTTCGATCATTTTCGTTCGCGGCAGTACATCAACGATGTTGAGGAAGGACTTTAATATGGCGCTTATATAAGGGGATTCTCTCCCTGCTCTCCCTCCGTTTCTTTCTCTCTCTTTCTCTTTCTTTCCACGCGCAGCCATTAATGCGTTACAGCGACTCTCGGCAAGTTACAACTTCATGCAGCTATGCACTTTCCCTGCTCGCTGCAGCTCTGTTGCTGGCGCGGCTGCTGCTCGTTGATCACTGATCGTTCCCGGCGCTATCGATCGCCGATTTGTAGACGAAAAAGAATTGATTGTCCTTGCTAATTTAGATTCGATTTGCCTTCAGCAACGAGAATCCTTCATTCTCTAGGTTGCTATGTAAAAATACGTGGAAATAAAATTTTCGAAGGTCGACTTGTCGAGATCCAGGATCTGCTTTCTCGTCTCGATTATATCATCGACCTTTCGTGATCCGTTCGTTATCTGTGCTAGTGAGATAATCCGATGCAATATCCGCAGGATGTGTTCTCAAATCTACGAGTATTCTCTCTTTTTTGAAGGGGAAGAGAAATTTATTTTTAACTTATTTGAGGTGAACTTTGTAAAAATTATGAAATATCCAGGACTCCTTTCTCTCTCTCTCTCTCTCTCTCTCTCTCTCTCTCTCTCTCTCTCTCTCTCTCTCGAGTTCAATAGACAAATTCGCGGCCGCTCTGTATAACGCAACCGATATAATATAATGATACGTTTTCATTGTAAATAAGCGTGGTGACCGTTTCACTGATCTCTCCATGGTATCGTGACGATCGTTTCATCGAGTGGCGAGAGTACAAGTGAACTTAACGAATGAATTATATAACGGAAGATTAAAATGCCGGTTAATCTATTCCGCATCGGCGGAATTATTCAGCTGACATTATCGAGTTATGGCGATTCCCTACAATTATGATGTTCGCAACAATAGCGGGTGTTACGATACGCTATGTAAACACAAATTGGACGTACGCAATCCGCGCGATTTTTTTTTATCCGTTATGTATATTTTTGTATAACGGTATGCGCGACGAATATTATTCATATATTCATATTATTCATTCAATAGTATTCATCTTGAAATTAAAATAAATTTACTTTGATCATCTAGGCTAATTGCTTTAAAAGAGCTTTGTCTTTTCTACGTATCTTCTACGTAATTTTTACAGCGAGATGTTATTAGAGGAAATTGGAGCATTCTTGAAAGGTCAATCCACGGGAGCAATTAATACTCACGTCCCCATGAAGTCATATTCCGCTAGACGTTTGAATTCAAATCAGATTCTGCAAATTAAAATTCATTCCAAAACTTACTCCATTTAGGTCAGCAATAGACTTAATGGTATTTTATGTATATCTACATGTGTATTTGATTTAATGGACGGCATTGTAAGTTATACTGAGAAAAAATTGCTTATTTGACTCAATTAATTATTTATTTGCCTAAATTAATTTAATTGTCTTTATTTTTTGTTGTTGGAGAATGTATATGTTAAGCTCAAATATAATATAAAAGTAATAAATATAAATGTAGGCTAGAGGAGTCAACGCTGATTATAAACTTACGTGATAATTTTAATAACAAATTAATACAAAAATTAAAATGTTTCAACTCAATTGAGTCATCTCTTCACTCTATACTTTTTAAACTTAACGTTAAACTTAACGTAATTTGAAATTTGCATCGCAAATCAATATCTCCAAATTTCCTGAATGTGGTCGTCATGGAGCAAACGAGCTATATCTCAATATTAGTTAACCTTGTCCAATAAGTTTCAAAGCTAAATGGTTATAAGAGCTCAAGCTGAAATTAAAGAAATTGTTGGAAAAATATGTGCTAAACGTAGAAATCTAACTCATCTTACAAAGTCTAGAATAATCACAATCATTATAATAATAAGTTAATAAATTTTAATTTTAAATTAAGGATGAAGTCAATAATTTTTTTTCTCGTCACACATTAAAATTTAATATGTTTGACTTAATTACATACATTTTTCATTAAAAGAAATAAAGACGTAGTGAATTAATTTAGTTAAATAATTTGTTGTTCTCAGTGCGTAGCAGACAGTCAGAATCAGCTTTTAATGCGTAGCGATATTCTCTTATATCAAAGTTGTCATCAATCAAGTTTTAATATGTAAAAAAATTTACTAAATCCGAAATATACGAGCCAAAACGATACAGAGAAGCGATTTACGTAATCATCAATTGATCTTCGGCGTCTCGGAGTGTGGCAATTCGGAGGCTTACTCCGAAGGCAACGACAACTTTTTACATGGATAATTATCGTCAATTCACTGATGGGCCTTCATAACATGTTTCCTCTAGGTTCTAGAATCAAAGATGCGTGGCTGCAACCTTGTTGTGCAACTTTAGAAGAAATGGCAAAGGCCGTATCTCCCACGGATTATTTATTTCGCTGCCATCACGAACATTAGTTCATTCATAATGGCAAGTTATCTTGACAAAAAGTAGCCGCGGGTTATTCGTGGACTTATCACCCTCATGTCATTCACGTTTTTCTTCGACCGTTGCGTTGCTAAATTTCACAATTAACGATGTTATCCCTAGTCAGCCCGTAGTATTTCTGCGAAATTCGCGAAACACGTCGATTCTTCGCGAAACCGTGTCGTCTCGGCCTTGCCCTGGTCTCGTACGTGCTACACCTTATCGCAGCAACTTCGTTACACGTTGCGTTAATGCGTTGTGCATGCTCGTGATGCGCGACCGAGGACGTTGCAGCCGGTTAATTTCTGACGGAGTGATATTAAAGTGGCGCGCGCGTAATGGAAAAGGCTCTCCTAGTATAAAAGTAGAAGTAACGCCTCTGGATTTCGTGGAATGCATTAATTCCGCAATTTTTTTGCATCATAATTTTCGCTTGAACTCGTTGACAGGGTGTGAAGGAAAAAAGATGATGAAAAGCAATCAAGTTAAGCGCTCGTATTGTGCGTAGTATAGGCAATATTTGCCCGGAAATATGAACTGAAAAGACAAATGTTTGTCAAGTGCATAAATCAGGAGGGTACAACGTTCACGTCTAGCACCGCGGATGTGATTCCACATCAATAGACGAGTTCAAGACGGCAAAGTGGCTAGGTATGTCGCTTACTATCGAGCGATTGAATATGATTGGATCTGTAAGTAACAACTCATTTGCTCGGTGAGCAGGCTTGCCGCTTTGTCAACTTGAACGCGCCCAATGACTTCGAATCTATTTTCGACGTCACCTAGGCTATGCTTGGTCTGCAGATCCGATTGTCGTAATACTCTCTTAAAGTATTCATTTCCAAGATATTTTTCTTGGTAGACGGTATTAAAATGGTAGACGAGCAATCTGTGCTTTATCTAGCTATTATTTATGCATACAATATTAATATATACGTATATTGGTATTATTATTAAGACAAGATCATAAGGCAGGATATATTTATGAGCAATTAAATTTAAAATTATGTAATAATTTCCTGTCTTTCTTTAATCTCCTTGGGATTTCTGCATTAAGATATCAATAGGTTTAGTTAATATATTATATTTTTTGATAACTTTTTTAATTTGCAAATACTAGACGAGCGATTTGTATTTTATCTATTATTTATGCACGTATGCATTTATTCATATTTTCATCGATAATGATTTATTCATCAAACAGGATCTGATAAAAGAACGCTTGAACTTAGAACTTAACTATAATAATTTTCCATCTTTCTTTGATCTCCTTGGAATTCTTGTATTAAGATACTAATAACTGCTTTCTCTGATTTATTTTAATATTCAATATTTAATTTTTTTCACGAGGGCCATTTTTTAATTTGCACGAAGTCCAGATTGATAAATTTGCAAAAAATTGCACTGAATAGAAATAATTGACAAGTAGCTAGTATAAATTATCGATTATGAATCATAAGAAACACTTTCCATGCATAATGAAGTCGTTCGAGGCTGTTGTGCATTATTATATTATTATATGTCACTTGTGCATTGCCATTCTGTTAGTTACATTAAATAAATAGCATCTCGAAACAATACTAATTATTATTATTAATCGAAGATGCATCGAAACAAAATTGATTTATTACAATTGATGATATCTCGAGTGAATTATCTTATGAGATTTATTACGGTTGCAAATGTTATGTGCGAAGCACATATCAATCTGCTATTAAGATACAACATAAAAATTGTATACTTTCTTCGTCATGCATTACATAAAGTGTAATATATGATACACGTGCGTTTCATATATTACACTTTATGTTGACGTATAAGTTATTTTATAACACGATATAAACATTACAGAAGCTTTATATATTAATTCAATGCAATATTTAATACGTATCTAAAAATATTTTTGTAGTCACAAAGTTGCGATTTTTTTTAGCGATAGATTTTTTTATCTTATATAAGATGAGCTGAATATTTCGCATATAATTGATAATATATAACTTTGTTTTTCCATTTGTCTAAAAAAAAAAAAAAAAAAAAACACGAGAAAAATTTTTTTTTCTCGACACTGTATTGCTAGATACGGGACACTCTGTACCTCACACGATACTCTTACATAAATGCGGCGAATTGCGCGTAAAAATCATAGACGGAAAACGACACGGCACTGCTCTGCCGTGAATCGTCGAAGTGAATCTTCGGTCCGATCGGCACTAAGCAAGTCGCTGTCCAAGGTTTATGCAATTAACGAGCTCCGCGATCGAAGGTATGCGTGACCCCGAGCATGGTTACGTCGGAAAGAAAGAAAGCTCAACCTTGAGTCCTTGAGACTTTGGTTGCAGTAGTTAAAATTGCAATTGAAGAGTCGTGCCAAGTCTCGCTTATGCTCGTTTCCACTAATTAATTAATGCCTGTTTCTGTCAATGTAGATTAACTTTAAATCTCGGTTCAATTTACTCTTCATCTTTTTCTTATTCTTATTGGTTAAAACTACAAAAAGATGAGGAATAAGTGGAACCACTCTGAGAAAAATATTCTAATTGAACAAAAAGAGTACAAACGAAACATTCTGATCATATAAATAAGAATTCTATGTAATAGTTATCGTAATTGAATTTCTCGGGTTATCCCGAGTTTGTACTTTTCTGATTGAATCTATCAGAATTCCAATTAATACAATGAAACTTTTCCAGTCCGAGATTGAAATTATAATTTACTTGTGATGGAAACGGGTATTAATTTGAATTGATGAACGATATTTGATCTCTCGTACATCTTACTCATCGCGTGTAATCATTAATCAATTATTTTAATGTTTGGATAATTTCTGATGATAGTTGAAAGAGATGTAACTTATCATCGCGATCGATGATATACTCTGCTTTTTTTGCGTCAGATACTTTGACTTATCACTTCGACTTATCATTTCTTTATTAATTAGTTTATACAAACGATTGCAGTCTCTTTGCACAGCTTTTACGAAACGACTCTCTCTCGGCGCTTATCAAAAATTTGGTTTCTCTCGAGCGTGATCAAGTGGACAATTATAATAATCATACAACGGTTAATTAAGGCAACAGTCTCGCGGCACGCACTCTTTCAATGATTTCACATGTGTTTGTACTTTTGTTACGTGCCGTGATAATTTTGACGGTGAGACACGTTGATCAGCGAGAAAGGAAGCAACGCCGAAATGCCAGTCATCCGTAGATACGTGTCATCTCGACGATTTCTAGTAATAACAAGAGAGATCACATACACTCGGCAAAATTCATCTTTTTCCTATCTTCAACTTTGATTGTATAAGAAAATCATACGGAAGATTATACACATGCACTGTATATTTTTGTAGTTCTTTAATGTCGGGAACGATCATCAACTGCAATCAATGTTGTCGATAGAATTGAATATGATTAAAATTATCTCCTTTTTACCTTGTTATTGATCACTTGAGTGATCGATTCTGAATTTCATTTTGTTCTTATTTAATTTTTTTAAGTAATAGATTAGTATGAAAAGTTTGTTGTCAAATAAAGTTGAAAATTTCAGTAGAATTAAGATTGAATTGCTATGTTATTAGATTTCAATATATTAATTTTTTTATATAGAGAAAATTTTTGATTCTCTTTTATGTTTTTAGTTAAATCTATTTAATCCTCCGCCGGTCAAAATGGGATTTTGAAAGTACAGTCAGTATGAAAATTGTCGAAACGGTCTTTTGATTGTGAAAATAAATTTAAATCTAAAAAAATAAATAAATATAATTTGATTTTTACAATAGTAAAATTGTCAAGGCTCTCACAAGTATAATGCAAGAATTTTTTTAGATTTTTATATAGTCCAAAATAATATAAAAATCCGCTGTGAAGCTCAAAGATTCAGGTTGTTAATGGAAGATGCAAAATTCTACATAGCCAACGAGGATTAACATATCAAAAATTCGTAGAAAAAAAATCGTTATTACATTAGCTAAATAGTTTTCACAGTAAATTAATTTCCACTGAAAAATCTTTCATCATGTAACAATCGAACGTTCGTTATTAGTGCGCCGAAATTCGGAATTCGCCATAGTTTTTCAATTTTCAATCGTTCCGCGACTTTGTTGAAAAACGCGGTGTTCCTCTTTCTTTCCAGCCTCCAGCGTCCTCAGTCAGGGTGAAAGTACGCGATGTTTACACCCTGTCTAAACGGAGGAATACATTGTTGTCGAAGACGTAACCGCGAGATAGTGACGTCGCGATAAAATTCGCGTTACCACGTTCGGCTGTGTTAATCGTTCTCTATCTCGTCTCCGCCTACTTTTCCGGAAATAGATTACGGCGCGCTATCGCACAGCTCGCCACCGCGCCTTTTATTCTTTTACCTCTTTTCTCTCTCTCTCTCTCTCTCTCTCTCTCTCTCTCTCTGTTTTCCTTTTCTTTCTTTTTTCTTTGTCTTACTACGATCTCTTCATCCCGACCGCGGTTATGCAATCGCATCGCGTAATACGAGAATTCGCGACGTGCGTTTGCACTTTCCGTGGATTCCCTGCAGGTAACGATTTGACACCTACCAGCGTTCAAGTATTGACTAATCCTTTCTCTCTTTTTTTTCTCTTTCTAATGTTAATATGCAATTATTCGTGAGGACGATAATTTGCGCGTTAAAACGAAAAATGTTGCGGTTTCATGTCGTCCGGTCTCCGAGATTACGACTCGCTTTCAGCTTCATGCACGCCGATTATCGGCGCTTAAATTGATACGTGAAAATAATAATATTAATGACATAGGATTTACAATAACTGGCAATTATTATTACATTATATTGTATATAATATCATTATGTATCATTTTATTACTATCGTTTTTTAAGTATTTCCAAATTAGTTGTAAAGAATTTAAGAGAATTAATACAAATGTATTTGTAATAAAAGTACGTATTAATTTATATTTTTCCTACAGTATTCTATAGTA
>NW_017304228.1:238083-250340 GCF_001594115.1 Trachymyrmex septentrionalis | reverse complement strand
ATATATATATATAAATATATATAAAATGAATATTACTTTTTAATGAATACTTCAAAAGAGATTGGACTATTTTTTCGATAGTTCATAAAATGACGAAGTAGATCGTGTTCTCCAGCGTAAAATATAATTCTCTCGGCAGATGCCGCCTAATTAAATCTCGTAGTTTGTATACGCCGATTTTGTTGAACCAGCTGCGTTTATTATACCGAAGTCGTAATCTACGACAGTCGTTGATCCAGCACTTTTCTCCAGTGTGCTGGACAGTGACAGCACGCGACCGCAATTTCTCGGAGTGTCAACGACGACAGCATGCCGGGTTCGATAGGCGGCCTTTCTCCGTTCCCGCTCTTTTCTCTCTCTCTCTCTCTCTCTCTTTCTCTCTTTCTCTCTGCCTCCAACTCTTTCTATCTCTCTCCTTCTGCCGCGTCTTTGTCATCTTTTTCCATTTCGTTACTCAAGCGCGCGAGTTACTATTACTTAAGACCAGCTGGTTGCGTCGCATATAATAGTTACACTTACACTTTCGGCTTGCCGTTCAAGCAGTGCTGGATACAGAAAACTTCAGCAAAGAGAGTACAACGGAGAGTATTATTTTTATCTGGCTATTGTACCATTGTACTATTGTACTATTGTCTGCATGTACCCCATAATTTGGAATACACGTGTAAAATCAAATATACATGTGTATTATTTTGTAAATAACAGCAATGGGAAATTAATTAAATTAGTAGTTATTCTCTGGCGGCAGTCTAGTGACTCGAGCTGACGAACGATACTTGATGTATGCTCAGTGATATTTATACGACTACATTTTCTAAATGTAGGAATTTTATTTAATTAAAAGTATGCGTTGAAAATATAACAAATAATAAAATTTTTGAAGTGTTATCTTTTAATTAATGTTTAAGTTATTTTATCTTTCTTGATCACGAAAAAAGTATGCGTGTTTTATCCAACCTGGCAGAATGTAGGATTTAATTTTTATAATTTTTTATACATTTTTAAACTTAATTATTGATTTTGTATTGGGGCATACAAAGATTGCTAGAACTTGAAAATTTCTAAGTGAATTTTTTATATCTCTACGCATATGTTTTCATTAATAAAAAATTTGTACTGAGAAATCGGCTATAAAAATCATCTTTCTCGTTTTTCGTGTTGTATGATCAATTATTATTATTATTATTATTAGGCGTTAGGAACTCGAAAGCTCATTGCCGCAAATACCAAATCCCGCCACTGTTCCCGTCCCTGAGCAAGATGTATGATCAATACTTAAAAAAAAGATATTACATCATTTATCCATACATTCACTGCGTGAATAGAAAAGTAACGTAACTCAAAATTAGCAACTTTTTAATAAAGCATTTAAAAAATTTTTTCTGAATTGGAATAATGTTTAAATTAATATAGTAAATATACATAACTTCTCTTTTTTCTATAATGTATTCTTTAAAATTATGAGTCATGAGTTTTTGAAATTCAAACACAGCAACCTTAGTATAGAGTTGTGTAAATTTCATCCCTTATTATTTTTATGAGTTACGACGCTTTCGTATAATTGTGTTGACAAATGTGTCGTTCTTATACAATAATAATCTTTAAGATTGGTTATTTTGCATTATTTTGCATTATTAAAAAATTAGCATTTGTTTAAGATAACATAAGGAAATAGACTCTAAAGACTAATATATTATGGAAAAACGACCTTACGTATATCACTTTTTTTATCAATGTGATACAGTTTCATGATTTATTTCGTTCTTCTCTTGTACATTGGAAAAAAACTAAATTTTAATAAACATTTGTTTGAATAATACTAACCTTACAATTACTTATTGTAAATAGATATTTACTAAATAAAAAAGTGATATATCAAATTAATGGTGCTTGTACTAAATAAATATATTTGTATATTTAATAAATATTATATAAATAGCTAATACTATTCAAATGAATATTTATTATAGTATATTTTTTTCACATTTTTTTTCAGTGTAACAATGTTAACATTTAAAAAACTTAGGAAGAAAGAGAGAGCGAAAGAGAGAGAACGAGAGCGAGAGAGAGAGAGAGAGAGAGAGAGAGAGAGAGAGAGAGAGAGAGAGAGAGAAGATAATCATTATTATTCACAAGGAATTCTTTGTAAATTTTACAGATTAGTGATTGTGATACTTGTTATTAGTGTTATTGGTATTTCTCAGTTTGTGAATAAAATTTTTATTAAGTTAAAAACTGTTTGTTTCGATCAGTTTTACATATCAATCCAGTCGATCAACAAAAAGTAACATATCATTAAATCATGCAAAATCATGTAAAATCATAATTTTGCATTCACCAATATATTTATAGCATAACACATAATGTTATACTATAATAGTTACACGATTGAGTGCGAAATTATAATGTAGATATCATGTTATTTTTAGTTGGTGTCGGCTAAATTGATACGTTTGAGTAAAAACAAACGGTTCTTTACTTATTAAAAATTTTATTTACAAACCGAGAAATACCGAAGTAGAATAACAAGATTAGGAGCCGGGTCCTCTGGATCCGTCACTGGTTTTCATGTGTAAGCCATGTTCGTTAACTTTCCTACACGGTGCCGTTTAACGCGGCCGAGTCTACGAGTACATATCAACGACGACGATTCGAGCTTGAAGTTACTTTCACGACCGGCGTTTGCAAGATTGGACGCGTTCCAGTAGCCGTAGCTAATGCCGTCGACGACATCGTCATCTTCGTCGTCGTTGTTGTTTCACGTCCCAATTTAACCCTTCGCGACATGCGGCCGTGTTACGCGAACGCATTATACCGTACCGTGATTATCGTAAAAATCATTATGCAACCATAGCAGATAGTGTCCCCGCCGTTTATTTGCGCAAGTAGATAAAGTCGAGGCGACCTCGTCGTGCCGCATACTATTCCTGCGAAGAATACAGTCGTTGTACTCTCTTGCCAACTTCTATAATACGCGAAGAGAAAAGCGAGTTTCCGCCAGTTATCCGGTGCAGATATCGGCCGTCAAATCGGTTAACGATTTATGAAGGACGGCTCTTCATTAGACTGGACAATAAGATCCGTAGGAGATCGTCATTAGCTCGAATTATCGTTACACTGTGATTTTATCTTGGACCATAAATAGTCGTGGACAGGTGTATCTTCGATTAAATAAAGACGCTGACCTATCTTGTTTAGACCACATTAAATATGTACACTGTTAAATTCATATAAAATTATCGAATTGTCCAATTTGAGTTATTTTTAATCATTCCTAAATAGATTGCTACTGCTTCTATCTAATATATAACGACAATTTCGCAAATGTTTCGATTAATATTTTAAGTCCTCATTAGTGCTTCAACATAGTCAGGTATGATGTCGCAAACCAAATTACGTATTCTAGGTTCAAATTAACGAATTTGATTTAAACAATGAAGTTAAACAATTCAACTCAAGAAAATGTATTAAATTGGACTCAAATTTAGTTTATTTTAAATGTCCTAAATGCTACGTTAATATAGACGATGTTTGCTTTGAAATTAACTATAGAAATGGATTGATTTATATTTTGACGTATATGAAGATTAAAAATAACAAAATCTAACAAAATAAAATTAGAAACGCCAATAAGAGCCAGCGGGGGTGTTGATGCGCAACTTGAATTTTATTGCAACTAGCGATTCACATCTACAATTTCACAAACGTTTCGACTAACGTTTTAGATTCTCATCAGTACTTTAACATAGTCAGATGTAATGTTGCAAACCAAATTACGTATTACAAAATTCAAAGCGAAATGGTACGTGTCCAATCTCATGTCTGTGAAATATTACAAACCGTGGTCAATTGATTGAAAGACCATTAAGAATAATAGCCAGTCCGAAAAACAAGATAGACGAAAAATCAGAATTATATTAATGACCATATCGATTGGAGGTTTAAACAGAAAATAATAAAATGTTATTCAAGTCAAAGATTGAGTTACTATTGCTTCGTTGATATTTAACAGTGTACATCAAATTTGTGAAGTCATTATTTGTTAAAGTTATTTACTTCTACCGACTCATTTGAGATCAGATCAGTACATAATGATGTTGGAAACACAGTCAACGTTAAAAAAAATTAATTTTTTAGTATGAATCACTTATTAAAGTGCTCTTGAATTGAATTATAAAAAGATTTGTTTTAACATAATTCCATTAAAATCAAGTTTGAAGGGGAGAGTATTGTGTTAGGAAAAAAGGGGACAGTATGCTGTTTGGAAAAATAGTAGCAGAGAAACGATGCGGTTTCTCGAGCTAATGACGACCTCGCTATAGATAAGGAAAATGAATGAACTCGTGAGTTCATTTGCGCGGAGAAGTTCGCCCTCTCTCGCACCTCGAATTTTTTGACTCGGTCTCAAGAGGTCTATTTTTTTATTGCTGCACTTTGAACCGGTGCAATAAGTTAAAGTGAAACAAATGTATATTCAATTTGTTGCACTGTGTGTACTAGTTCAGAAAGCGCAGCAATAAAAAACAGACCTGAGATGAGGATGTAATCGCGCCCCCCGAAGTGGTCCAGCGGACGCATGATTACGCGAGCATTACGCGAACGGTCGAGCGAGATCGGAAGAGATTGCGTCAACATCAGCGTCGTAACGAAAGGAAAATCTCAAGTATTACACTCGAGACTCGTTTAAAGCAAAGACAAGCGTGTGACGCAAAAAAAGAAATAGGCATAGTAGACGTCCGTGAAATACTCGAGGCAGGTAAGATTCCTATTGCTCTCAACTGGAAATGGTCTGTAAAATGATTGCGCGAAGTTACCAATGTTAGGAGGATGTTAATAGATAAATGAGAAGAAATACGTTCGCCCTCTCTCTCTCTCTCTCTCTCTCTCTCGTTGTCACCCTCCTTCTGTCTTTCTTTTCCTTCTTCGCGATTAGATTAAATGACGATTTCAGACAGTTACTAGTTAGACGGACGGCACACGCTTGCGCAGGTGCGAGCGATTTCTTGCGTAACGCTTACAGCAGACACGCACACCATCCCGTCCTCCGCGGTTCGTTTTCTGTGCCGCGCGCGGCTCCGTTATAATGTATACAGTTTTCGCAACGTAATCCCGAGGTATTTCGCTTGCTCGGCGCGTTTTCGGCTTTTCGTTTTGCAAGCGGCCAAAACATCTAGCGCGATCGCTCGCGGGAGGACTGTGATCGCGACCTCCATTCCGTCCGGTCCGTACGGCCTCTGATCTCGCGTTGCGGCAATTCCCTTCGGGAAATCTCGCGTGCACGATGACACGGATTCCGTACGCGATTCCGCACGTGATTTCACATAATCGATCGATCAGTTAGCTGCATCCCCCGTACCATGCAGCACCTCAAGTAGAACACAGAAATCCATAATAATATCATAAGGATATTTTTCCATTTTTTATTTAACGTCATTTTGACATTATCGTGACTTATTGTTCTGCTTGGGTCCCAAACAAAATCACAATAAATCATGATAATATCAAAATGACTCGTAAATGAATCGTAAATTATTGAAAAGTAATTTTTAATGCTCATTTGGGAGTTATTATGACTTCATGTTAATGCTACAGTGACTCGTTGTTCTGTTTGGATTGATCCCCAGACATTCTTCGAATAAGTGTTCCAGATAGAACACAGTCATTCTTAAGCCATAATGATATCATAGGATCGACATCATGACGGCATTTGATACTTAAAATGAACTTATAAGTGACAAATAAAGTCATATGATCTCAAGCAGAACAACAAGCCACGTATAACGTACATAACGTGTCAAAATGACACTAAAATGAATCGAAAATGATTGAAAAATGACTTAATGATTATTTTGGAGTCATTTTAACATCATTTTGATATCATAATGACTTGTTATTCTGCATTAACATGATGTCATAATAATTCCAAAATGAGCACTAAAAGTTACTTTTCAATAATTTACCATTCATTTACAAGTCATTTTGATATTACTATGATTTATTGTGATTTTGTTTGGGACCCAAGCAGAACAATAGTCACGATAACGTCAAAATGACATTAAAATGAATCAGAAATTATTTCAAAATGACTTTTAATGGTTATTTTGGAGTCATTTTGATATCATAATGACTTATTGTTCTGCTTGGGGAATTATGTAACTTTTTGTAGGGAAACGTGAAAATTTTTTGTGTGTATATGTATATATATATACTATATATAAAATTTCACTTTTCACATTTCTGTTCTAGGAAAAATGTTGCATGGTTCTCAAGCAGAATCGCAAATTACGGTAACATCAAAATGACATTAAAGTGGATCGTAAATGATTGGAAAGTGACTTTTAGTGATCATTTCGAAATCATTTTTACATCATTTTGTTCTATTCTAGTAAAAGTCACATTCGATTATATCCTGAGAATGTTCTTAAGATAGGATTTAAAGATGACTTTTGAACGTCTTAGGATTATCTCTTGAATGTTTGTGGATGGAATTGTGTGAATTCATCGAAAGGGTTATTCGTGATACGAATGTACGATGCTCGAGCAGATTTGGATGGAAATGGATTTGGAATCGCTTGTCTAATCATAATTGAAGCGGATGCAGTCAATAATTGAGAGAATTCTAAGAATTGTTTTATAGATATCGATATTTTTTCCATATTTTTTCAATGGTAGATAGGCTATCTGTACGTATCACGAATAGATTGTGCGTAAAATTCTATTGCGAATGTCTCACAGCGAAATTTGATGGATTGTCGCACACCTTAATGATAAACGGCTACTTCGATTACAACTTTGCATAATTAACCCTTACCCTACAAGAGTACAATTTGGTGCCTCATCTATATAAATAGGGTACTAGAATCCGTCCATTTTTTTTCCCTATTCAGAATAATTTAAAAAAATCTCTAAAAATTCACCAACATACGTTCAACTTTCTAGAATAAATATTAGAACTTTATTTTGGAAAATAATAAAATTTATAATTACCGAAAGATTCAAAGAAACTTGCACGAACAGGAATCTCTCGGGTCACTAATGATCCGTCTTGTAGGGTAAGGGTTAATTTTGCTCTCCGCCCTGAAGCATAGAAATCGATCGATATGAGCACTTTTTTAATGCAAAATCTGTATCTTCTATGACCTTCATACATTTTTAATCTTTAATAATTTATAAAGATAATAAGAGAAACTAAAATCCCATTAAGAGTTTAATGCGAATATCATTGCGATTCATTGAGATTTAACTCGTTTTAACAATCTACGGTCTGAATAATTTCATGTAAAAATTAAAGATATACTGCGAAATAATCCGATTTATTTTATGCCATTGCTTATTTCGAACTAGTGGAATTATTTAAACACAAAGAAGGATTTCAGCTCCAGTAAATAAGTATTCGAGATTCATAGATGTTTAGCAAAGTGAAAAGATTCTATCCGTCAATTATTTCTGACGGGAGGATATATTGTGCAAAACATTATGTGTCAAGCATTGCGTCAACTTTTCCTGGATAAATAATTTTTTCTAACTTTGTATCGCTTAAAAAACAAATTAAATAGTTTGTTGTCTTTTTTATTTTGATAAACAAGCTAATGCGTAGTAAGTGGAGCGATCAATAACCTCGAGCAAATGAAGCACATGTATATAATCATTCATTAATTTTTATTAATTAATGATGAAGTCACGAATTTTCGTTTTCATATGATTTTCAAGTAAACATTATTTTCTTTATCTCTTCTTTGCCTCATTCAGTCGGCGTCTTTCACTCGAATCAATCAGGCAGAATTGGGGAAAGAGCGAGTAAATTTACGCATTTGCAACAGTCTTGTTTGTCCTCGTCGAAGTTACGAGTGAAATTCAATTTGCCCATGTGTACAGCGTACATTGTACATACCAGAATGGTTCAAGGCCGCGTAGTCGATTCATGGTCGGCTCGGCGAATTGCGCGACGGCATTGTCAGGCATTGCCCGATCGTACAGTGCGACTGCTTTCGAATGAAAAATTCTGTAGTGGCTATAAACACGTAAGCCGGTACGACAGACACGAGACATCGGAGGATTCGAACTGGTAGTTTGAGACTCGAGAACGCTTATCTCGGCCAAATCCTGATCTATATTGGTCCAGAGTTAAAGAATGTCGATGCTAGATTGCCAATTCGAAAATCATGTATTTTTTTTTACCTCAGATTATAGATATCTCAGATTCACAGTTACACAATTTCATACAATTTTAAAACGTTTTTTCGATCGTTTTTTTTCTCGCGAATAACCTTGTCGAACACGACCAAGATTTATGTCTGTTTAAATTTTTTTAATATAAAAACAGTTAAGAATATCTTGGTTATAATATTAGTTAAAAATATCAATCAGTAAATTAGCTAAAAAGTTAATATTAGCTAAAAAAATTTTTGTTATAAATACATCTCGAAATAATACAACAGATAATTTGGTTTTATGTAGTAAAATGACTAGTATTTTACTGCAATTTTAGATAAATAACTTTTGATATCCTTAAGTGAAGAGAAATTTTCAAGAACGTGGCGATTGTAGATTCTTGTCGATTCTCGCAGATACAAGTGTACAGCTTTATTAGATTAGATTAGATTAGATTAGATCAATATTTTTAATTATACATATTTCATGCAATTAGAAACGTAGTACCTCGTTTTTTTCGTATCCCGTTCAAAAAGAAGTATCATCGTTTCCAATTGCATGAAATACGTATAATTAAAATTTGTATAGAAAACGAGAAAAACGAGATGTTACAATATTTTACGAAATTTCTGGTTTTTAATATGATGGTGGTTTTTAATCACCTGAATGGTGATTTTTATGTATTTTATTCCATAAAGTAAAAGAAAAAAATTTTAATTATTTATAATACATAAATTTGTAATATATATAATATTCTTTTAATGTTCTTTTATCGTTTAAATACCATTTTAAGTAATACATTAAGAGAATAAGATTTATTGGCAATCTAAATGAAATTAATTATAATAAATATTTACAACTTTTTTCTTTTATTTTACGAAGTGAAATACATAAGAATCATTATTCAGATGTTGTGAAACAGAAACAGGAAACAGAAACTTTGTAAATCAATGTAACTTTTCCTCATTAAATATTACTAATAAATTGTATTATTTGATGCATCATTTATAATTGTGTTTAAATAATAAAAGGAATTGTATATCATGTTTATTTTTACATATATTGTAAAAAAATATTTGAACTTCTTATAGTTATATATTACATATACGACAAATTTGCGTTTTTACATGAGAAATTCAAAGCGGATCTTAAAAATTGAAGGATGACTACATTTTTTGAAAAGTATGTCCTTTTTTAATGTAAAAACACAAGAGATACCATTACTTACTAGAAAATAAAAAAGATCATCAAACATTTTTTTCACTGTGTGTCATTATTATAGAAGAAGTGGTATCTTGCATTAATTTTAGAGTACCGTTAGTGGTACGCCACGAATCTCATTATTACGATCGTATTTTGTAGGAACCGTTGGATATCTCCGATAAAAATCTCTTTCTTTCGTTTCAGGAGGAGAAGAGGCTATCACCTGAGAGTGGGCAGTAGATTTTGCACCGGATTTCCGTTCGAAATAGATCTGAAGGCAGCTTACACGACAACATGTCGATCATAATGCAGTATATAGACCGGTTCCACGATATGCTGGACAAACATGCAGGTGATTATGGCGGATAAAATGCGAGAACCCGTTGAGAAAAATATCCGGAATTTGTATAGTTCTAAATAGAGTAATTTGGATTTGGATGATAAATGACGAAAACTTGGCTATCTCGTAGTACATATGTCAAGCGTACCCAGTGACATCACCGACATATTATAAATTGACGATTACGTCGTTGCACGATAATTTCGAGAGTCACGATAGATGGACACTGTGCGGTATTAGAGTCCTTCGGATTTACATAATTGACGCGCGAAAGATGAGAATGTAAATAACGAATAGTGATATTGTTGTCGAGCATTATGTCTTCTTTTGTTTAACAATTCTTGGGTAACTCCACATGGAACATCTCGATGACATTTATTTTAGAATTATAAAATGTCTACATCTCTTTAATCTATTAGTTTTTTTATAAGCCGTCTCTATTAGGCTTTATAGATAAAAAGAAAAAGAAAATATCACTTGAGTTTATATATATCAAGAAAGAATTTTTTACAGTTTTTTACTTATAACCACACATTTATTATAATTATTGACTAATTAGAATCCACTTTCTATATATTACTTTGATCTAAATTTAAATACTTTTATTTAAATTTATATGTATTTTATCCTAGTTTTTTTTTTATTTTAATTTTTACGTTAATTTACACTAACATTATAATTGCTTTGCTATATAATTTTCACATAAAAATTCTAGGTTTTTTTTACTTATACTAATCTTTAAAAAAAAATACTATTTTTTTCTTATGACCTTATATATCTCTCCTAATAATTTTTCATAATTATGCTGCACCTAAACTTTTATCTATATTCTTCTTTCTCTTCTTTTCTTTCACTTTTTTTTTCTACAATTTCCTTAAAACATTATCTTTTTTAAATATCTAAATCCATAATTTATCATCCCTCTAATCTACAAGTCACTTTTATGTGTGTGTGTGTGTGTGTGTGTGTGTGTGTGTGTGTGTGTGTGTGTGTGTGTGTGTGTGTGAGAGTGAGAGAGAGAGAGAGAGAGAGAGAGAGAGAAGTTTTATAGTTATTTTCAAAAAAATTACGCGTCAAAGTGATGCATAAATTCTCCTTTGTATCCTGAATTCTTTTATATATAAAAAAAAAATACGAACGGAATTTGTTAGGTTCATGTTTGGTATACGCGCATATATCGAATGTTCTTACAAAGCACTTGAAAATACGCAGTGAAAATAGGTCTTTTTCTACGCATATTTTATCACATTTTACTTACATTCTGTGTAACGAGTCTCAAAATATATGCACGGTAATTTGCGTTATTTGTCAATGTTATTTTATTGCATTGCGGCCGTTGCGCGAAATGGAATGAGCGATTGTCAGAAGACTGTTTCCTTGAGACCGTCACTGTCCCACTTCGGGCGCAGCAACGAAATGTCACTTTGATAATCGCGGCGTCGTGTGAGTAAAGTGGAGTAATTCTTTATTCTGTACAGACAGCTGGCCGGCTGCATCGTGCCGTCACGTTTGTTGCAACGCGGGCGCTTCTTTTCGCAACTCGCCGGTCACCGACGAGAGGAATCAGACTCCCAGTTTTACGGCGTGATTAACGATCTAATCGATTAACGTTTATCTCTCAAGTTATTGTTCGGTCAATGAGAATAGTCTGTGTTTATCGACACGCCAATTAACGTCCCATGATTAACATGAAAAAATTACGTGGAGATATAAAAGTGCGTCGTTAGCATTATTAACGTTTCACGATTGTTCGATTATTCCATCGGAAATTTGCATACATGTGCGGAAGGTGAGAATTACTCTATCTGTATACACAGGCATGTGGAAGGATTATACAGATTATATAAATTATATTGAGTAAACTGCGATAAAAAAAAATTTATGCAACTTCCGAGTTTTGTAAAAACGTGTTTATTTTAATTTTTGCATGAAAAATAAATAAAATATATTTATACAATTCTTGAAGATTTTTCTCAATATATATTGTACACGTTTATATATACATGTTTTTTATATGCATTTTTTATATAGATTTCTAAAATGATGTTATTAATTTTGCACGAACTAATTTCTTTTTACAAAAATATTTGTGTACTGGTTAGATTACAAATTAATTTTTCTTATTCATCTTTTAATTATGCAATAAACCTGCTCTCAATGCCAAAATAATGTTGTTCTAGCATATGCAAATATGTTATTCCTATTCATGTCTTCCGAATGAGTTGCATAATCTTTGCAAGCGTAAATAAAATCGAACACGTTTAACGCTGTCCGTCCGGTGGAGAATCTCAAGGAACACCCACGGAAATACCGATCATTTACTTTTTCCATATTGAGAAAACCAAGGGAAAGGTAAATGAACCATCGAAGGATATGAATAGAGAAAAAGGACATACACACCAGACATCCCTGAAAGACATCTATGGAGCAGTCCTTCAAAGTGATATCGAAGGACGAGCGGTTTTTATCATCATTAAATCATGGTCACTGGATTACGCCTATTATTCACATAAGAAAGAGAGAGAGAGAGAGAGAGAGAGAGAGAGAGAGAGAGAGAGAGAGA
>NW_017304228.1:229788-238072 GCF_001594115.1 Trachymyrmex septentrionalis | reverse complement strand
TGATATTTAATTAGCATTCTGGGACTAGATCCTCTCAAGCGTTTTAACTTGTTAGAAAATTAATATCATAATTGATTATGTTCTTATGCAGAAAGATTTGAGTGATCGCAATGGAATGAGTGTATGAAATGTGCATGAATGTGTGCGCGCGCGCGCGTGAGAGAGAGAGAGAAGTGAATTGTATATGACTTGTATTGTGTATGTTAATACATCTGTATATTGTTGCGTATTACATTGTTTGTAACGAGGTCATCTCCGATTCGATTACAATCTTTTTAGGAAAAAACTAACTGCTGGATAATAGTATTCTCAGAGTACTAAGCCAAGCAGAACAACAAGTCATTATGATACTAAAATGATGTAAATATGATTTCAAAATGATTATTAAAAGTCAATCATTTAATCTTAAAACTCAATCATTTCCAATTCATTTTAATATCATTTTGACGTTATCGTGACTTCTGCTTGGGAATCGGATGACTGACAGAAATTTGAACCTGACAACTTTAGTATCAATCTGTCAATCGAAATTCTATATTTTTTAATATTCTATCGCCTAGTAACGATACTATATTTTTCTTACACATGCTAATATAAATAATAGATAATAAACATGCTAGAAATTTGGCAGATTGTCAATAAATTCTCAATCAAATTTTCGCTCTTAGAGAGTGAAGAATCACTCTTAGAGATTAAAAAATCACTCCAAGCGAGAATCAATTCTCTGAATAATTTTACTTTCCGAAAGCAAGACTGGACTACTTTCTGAAAGCAAGACAATATACATAAATATTAAGTTTAACCCTCTACATTCAATCTTGACGAAATTAGGCTCATTTGTTTTTACACAAAATGAACGAATATGGCAGAGAAAAGCGTTGCTCTGCCTCGCGAAGTGAGATATTAATTATTAAAGTTGACTTTTTAGGAAATTCACTCTTTGAAGGACTGGCGCAACTATCACTTTTGTTGGAGTGAAATTTCATTCCCAAAAATTTAGACTGTAAGCTCGGAATTTGTCGACAGTCTGTTGACATACTATATGCATTAGCTGGCGGAAAAAGCCGAACAGGATTTGCGCGCGCGAGCAACCGAATAAGAGCTAAAAATCCTGTTTCTATCGCTAATCTAATGACACAATATATCAACAGGTTTTGTCATATTTCTGACGTTTTTTTGCTAACATGGTCAAATATAGACTTCATGTGAAATTTATAGCTTTTCTGGCTTTAAAAATTGGTAGCATACTCTACTCACAAATTAGTGCTCGAAATTTGTTTTTGCAGATTTAGCCATTTAGAATGTAACCAAAGTGAGGAATCTAATAGAATTCGGTTGTATTAATGCATATTAAATATATCGCTGTATACTGTACGCTGTGATTTAATCTGAGCATGAAAGTGAAATGCAGATATTTCAAATTATAAAATACATATTTTATTTAACAGCACAATAAAATATATTGAAGATTTCACGGTTTAATCTGTTTCTATATTTATATTAAACACATATTTTTATCTCAATTTATATACAACGGTTTTAATGTGCACTGAGTGTGTTATTATATATCGAATTTGCTATTAAATTCCTTGGTTACATTCCAGATAGCCAAGCCTGCAGAAGCAGATTTTGATCAGAGTATGCTACCAATTTTTTAGCAGAGTATCTATCAATTTCTAATGACAGAAAGGCAACAAATTTCATATAGTGTAATATTTGACGACGTCGATAAACTACCAGAAATATGACGAAACCTGTTGACATGCTATACCAGTAGAAGGCGGCAGAAATACAACAGGATATGCAGTTCTTGTTCGATTGCGCATGCAAATCTTGTTCGATTCTTCTGTTATATTCTTTGTCAGTTTGTTCGACACAATCGAGAAATTTGATAGATAAAATGACGTTACATCGGCAAATTCTGCGATTTTTTCGAACAAAAAAAAAGATCGAAGTTTCAAAGTTATTCGTAAGGATTTCTAGGAGAGTTTTTTGATGTTTTTTTTTTTCAGATACGAGGACGACTAATTGGTTATTGATGAGTTCGCCTTTCCCCACGTTGTTTATCTGCCTCAGTTATATATACCTTGTCAAGGTACTCGGACCAAAGCTCATGGAGAATCGGAAACCTTTCCAACTTAAAAATACCTTAGTATTCTATAACCTGTTCCAAGTGATCTTTTCCGCATGGCTCTTCTATGAGGTGAGACTTTGTCGCCCGTTTTCTCACGATATCAATTGCTCAATGCTCGATAAATTAGATGTTTGAAAACATTTTTACCTGATGAATTTTCCAGGACACATAAAAAAATCGAATAGTTCTTGTTTTATTTCAGCCGTTCCTCGATTCACCGATTATTTTACTAGGATCAAATATTTTGTCTTTATTATATAATCTAACTTTTAAACTTTCAGAGAGAAAGAAGCTTGCAACAAATACTTGGATAAATCAGACGTTTAAACAAATTTTGTCCGATAAATTTGGATTCCTATTTTTGTTCTCTTTTTTTTATACTAGATTAATTCGGCAAAGAATCGGCATAAAATTTTTACGACATAATATCTGATAACACTAATTTACAAATTTTGAATAATTTTTAATACAAGAAAAGGAAACTACTTTTTTTTAAGTATTTATTAAGACGTTAAGTTCGAATCTCCCACCAGAAAAATTCTATTAGGCCGAATTTTTTAAATATAGGCATGTCATTTTTAAGAAATGGCATTTTTTTTTTAATAATTTGGGTGCGACAGTGACGAGCAATGCGTATGTTTCCATCAAGATTTAATAATAATTGAGAAACGTTATCAAGGAAAACATACTAAATTTAGCATGATTACTGCTGGACTGTGATATATGAAACCGATTCAAAATCATACAAAAAAAAAATTAAACTATTATATTTTGGAGAAAATGTTTTTTTTTATATCCCAAAGCCGGATTTAATGGAAATATAAGTACAAATTAAAAGGATTCTTGTTTATCAAATAAAAAAATAAAAAAAAAATTATTTTTTTTATTTGATGAAAATATTTCGATGGCAGATTCGGGCTCAGCATTGAAAATTATTTTAGAAATAGTCTTTATATGCCCAAAACTAGTAATGAATTAATTATCTGCGCATATTTTTGCTGAATTCTCTCTATTTATATTCGAACTCAAAGATTCATTAGCTAATCTCACATTGGCTTTCGAACATATCATCAATCGGTTTGGCGGCACAGGTATTCGTCGCGATGCGGTCGAAAACGGATGATAACGGTCTGAGGGTACGGTACGCCGCTATTTACAGTTGCGCGATCTAACAATTCCATGATTTTACTGCAGTCACTGGAACGCGACATCCAGCGAAAACTTTCTATCTTCTTAATAGTTGCGATTATGTTCGATTACATCGCCCGCAAACGAATATGTTTGTCATTGGTTCCCCTGTTGAATGAGTTTATATTTCGTGACTACAAAAAGGGAACAGCTAACGCCTTTAACCCTCTAGAGACGAATGTTGCATATTTGCATTTTATTTTAAAATTAAATTCGGGATCTGTGCAGCATTAGTTACACTAATAGCTAAAGATGGAAATATATGTAATATTGAGCACTAAAATATACTTCTAATTACTGGAAAAATTATAGTCAATATACAGTTTTAGCTAAAAAATATTAGGCACTTATGTTTTTTCATTTATCTGGAATTCTTTTATCTGCATTGTTACCTATTAAATTCTGGCATTATACATAAATTTAAAGGATTCTTGAAACAAAAAATAATTTACAGCAAATGTCATGAATCAATGTTTGAGCTAAAACTTTAAATAATGGTTAATAAGGATAATAATACCTAATATTTTTGGTCAAAACTGTATATCGAGAATATAGATATCCACAGATTCTTTACTCATAAATAATTTTAGCAAAAGCAATAAAAAAATTATTTTTTAATGACATGATAATGCTAGAGGGTTAATCAAGGGCCCTTTGAACGTAATTATCGAAATTTACAAGTTTACGACATCGAAGACTTTCATATATATACTGGTACAATATTTTTTAACATGTAATTAAATTTATTATACATGTTTCGAACGAGTTCTTTTATACCTGTCGCGATAAGAATTGAGCAACGAAAATATATTTGTAACTTCGACGATCGATTTCGTATCACGGGAATGCGCCAATGACAAAGATGTGCGAAGCACGATTTACATTTCTTTCGCAACACAGTGTCTGATGGGCGGATGGTGGGACCACTATAGTTTCCGCTGCCAGCCGGTGGATTATTCCAACAGCTCCACCGCGATAAGGGTAAGTGTGCCTAATCGATCTAACCCTAGCCGGACCGTTCAACGAGACTGCCTCCCAACTATCTCAACGAGACGACTATTGCAACAGAAATCACCGAACCACATCGGGTCCGCCTGATATCATGGATATTCATCTATAAATATGTATATTTTTGTAGATTGGCCGTTCCTTATCCGGAGCGGAGGCTTGCGGCAGGGGCAAATATTCCTGGAGCCGTGCCATTTAGGTGTCCAAGAAGAGCTTATGCTTCCTTTTCGTCTAGTATAGAGAACCTGGCATGTTCCTCCAGTGCCTCGATCTAATCTTTTTCCGCTTCGACATCCGCTATCTCAACTCTCGATGAAAAATCAAACGCCGACAAATCAGCTGAGTGTTGAACATGTCGCACTCCCTTTAGGGAAGAATCGCAATTGTAAAATCACGCATCCTTCAGTCTTTATCGATTTCTTGACCGAATCGATTCTTTGACCGAAGGAATACATCGTTCCGTTTCTTTGCATTTCTTTCGCGAGTAACTCCTTTCCTTTTATCCAGTTGCGACTTTTTTCCCGTTGAAGGTACGAGGCGCGGCATCGCTCGACATTCTCGTGCGAGAGTTCAACATAAATATTTTATGTAATATGCGTAGAAAGTAGTTATTAAGCTTGTACGCAATATACATCTGCCATCATACGCCTATTTTCTTTATCTCTTTATTGACCGATGGCGAATGGCCTTTGGACGAATGTGGTTGCAGATAGGGATATCCGGATGGCTGACTGGAGACTATTCTCTAAGATGTCAACCTGTAGACTACAGTGACAGACCCGAAGTGCTGAGGGTGGGTGATTAACAGAGTTATCCTTGCCATGATCTCTTTCTATTCGTATTTATAATGTTTATATCTAAGCTGACCACACACGATGCATAATTTCTTGTATGATAGGCTTACATGCTACTGTGCTTGTTCTAATGCTGATTCTATGACAAGAGTCCATAGTCTTAAGTCTTATTGGTGAAGCTGACTAATAGCCAACTTGTATAGTTAGGATCTACAAGGTTGCAACATTTTTTTTTTAATAAGTTTCCACCGAGCGATTGGTTTTTATTCATGGATCGACAAATAAGAATTAATCGTTCGATGAGTAGGCTGCATTCCGAAACACATAAAAAAAAAGTGTTGCAATCTTTTAGACCTTGACTATATGATTAACGCTAATTAGTCAACTTTATCGATTACTGAGACTGAGACTTCCGACTATATTGTAGAATCAGCATAGAGATGTTTAGAATGCATTCTAAACATCTCCATTTATTGAGCGGAGCATATTAGCATCCTATGTGATATGGTGTAGTATGATATAGCATTATTTCATGCCTGATTTCCTTGCACGCGCTAATCAAAACATTAAGAAACAGTTACGTGATTGATTAGTGTAGCATAAAACAGATGTATAAGGATATGTTCTGAGTTACGCATGAAGCGCATAATGTATTTTAATATTTTATCTTTCTTTACTATTTAGTGAACAAGGACATGCTCTTCGTGCATAACTCGGAACGCACCCTAAGTTAAAGTTGTTATCTTTTTCTCCTCTGTTCTCTTCTTTAGTTTGTGGCTCGCATGTACAATACAATAGATTAATTCGGTCAATTGATTAGATTAATTGATTGATTGATTGATTCGGCCAATTTCTATACGTCGCTATGCAACTGAGCCACCATAAGTGCCACCTTCGTGTAAACATTTATTTATTTATGCTTTTACTTTTTTTTATTTATGCAGGTCTTTAAGCAACGAATCATGCATTGGTCAAAATGCAAAGAAGTAAACATGAAAATCATGCATCGTGTACGGTTAGCTTATAACTTTACGAAATGCTTTATAAAACCTCGGTCAATAAATTCGTAATTTGATCGAAAAGGATGTAATTTTTAATGATCTCATTGAATGATTCACATTGAATTGACGTTATATATGTATAATACTTCAACATGATTCTTAGAGTATTTTATTAATTAATTAAAATGGAAAAATATTGCAAATTTCAGTAATTAAAAATTTTAATTAATTAAAAATACTTTACTTAATTATTGGTTAATTAAAGGTATATTAATGACTGTTATCATTGAAAAAAAAATATTCTAAGAATTTGTGATCTTTTGTGACTCCGGTTCTGTACGCAATAATATGTACACATATCCACATGCTAAGAAAAGGGCCAAAGTAGTATAGTAGTTAGTAGAATTGCAAACATAGAGTTCAAGCGATAGAACAATTCTAACTGTAGTTAGTGACCTATGTGATTAACATTATTTAACGTATGCTATATGTCATTACGTCAAGCGATAACGACCATAAATTACATAGACTTTCATTTACGCACAATTGCGCCGCATTAATTTCTGTCATCGCACCCATACGTACTGTGACACACTCTGTCAGTGACGATTTTCACAAATTCCTCGTCGTCTCGAATACACTACCGGTGTGTGTTCTTGTGAAATATTTCTAATATGCATTCCTGTAAAAACTGGTTTTTAAAATCACTTCATAAATGTGTTTATTTTTTTTATCTGTTATCCTGTTTATGTTAACGAGATAATTATCTACTTAGGTCGTTTATTTTTACAAGTTGCTATATGCACGTTCTTTCTTTCTCCTTTCGTCTTTCTTCTTTTTTTGTCGTCTTTATATTTTAATGAAACTAATTGTTAATTTACTTGCAATCGTAATATGTAAAGAAGTGTTTAAAACGTCTAAGTGTGTAAAATCGAAGGCAAGAATCCTGATCTTCAACAGGAATGTAAAAAAAAAAATATAGAAGCCTCTCATGTTTGAGGATAAAAACGTTTTGAGTAAAACCAAAGAAAATTTCACGCATAAAATCGATCCAATTAAGAAGCGATAAAAAAGCTTTTTCTAATCGATGTTTCGAAATCGCAGATGGTCCACGCAAGCTGGTGGTATTACTTTTCGAAATTTACCGAATTCATGGACACGGTACGTAAAGTGATCTAAATGTTCCCTCTTACCGGCATGTGTGATTTATATTTCACGGGGCTAATCGTGCGCATTTTCTTCCAGATCTTTTTCGTGTTAAGAAAGAAGAATAATCACGTATCCACGCTGCATGTGATCCATCATGGTTGCATGCCCATGTCGGTCTGGTTCGGTGTCAAGTTCACACCAGGTAAGTAGAAAATTGTATGTTTATGCAATTCCTTTATTCATTTGTTGCAAAAACTCAGCTGATTTTGCAAAACTAATTTGTGCCAATGTCGCAAAAACGATCCTTCGCGATGCCCTCGGCATCTAAGAGCTTTCCTTATACATACATATGGGTCGAAAACGAATATATTGTTACGAAAACAGATAATGACTAGTTTTTTTTGGAGAGAAAATTTGTTTATCTTTTACATACATATTATCATTTTAGAGCTCGTCATTTGTCACATTTGGAATTTAAATTTATTTATTTATGTGCTTTTTAATAAGAAACTGGTTTTCGGGTATCGATAAAAATCGATAATATAATTGTTTTTACTAAATTACAGACTTGTGTTATTCGTTTTCATAAGAAAACAATATGCTAATTTTTTGTTTTCATAAACAAATTTTATGCTGATTTAGCAATTAATTTGCTAAACGATACACTTGGATTATCGAATAAACTATTGTACTTGGATGTAACTTAACCCTCAACTCTCGTTTTAGAGTCTTAATTTACATATCTGGCAAGTCACTCACGGAATTTTTTACTGATTCTATAATTATCACAAATGGAAAATTTTTTTTTAATGAAATATGTAGAAGAATATATAGAATCGAAATATCATAATATAAAAAGATTTTGACAATAATTAAAAAGTTATGCAAAAACAAATACTAAAGAACAATTTGTGAAAAGAGTGCAATAATCAGGTTTTTTTTTTTCAAAAAATTATATCTTTATGATAAAAAAATACAGGTAAAAATAAGTATATATATATATATATATA